>NW_014039571.1:3726-13280 GCF_001186125.1 Sphaeroforma arctica JP610 | reverse complement strand
TAATATATATATATATATATATATATATATATATATATATTATATATATATATATATATATATATATATATATATATAATATATATATATAGATATATATATAAGAGAGATATATATATATATATATATATATACATACACACACACACACACACACACACACACACACACACACATATATATATATAGATATATATATACATATGCATAAGAGCGTATATACGTATGTGCGTATGTTATATTTGTATACTTGGTAGATGGGCTGGATATCATCGTGAATGCTATCAAACACATACCCATGAACCATACAAGGACTGCCATGGCTGCTGCGCTGGTACGCAGACTCGCGAAAATTCTCAGCTTTCATTTTGTATCATAATCTAAATACTCCATGCATACACACACATATACACATTGTTCGTATTTATGATCGAGTATAACCACCTCTTCATCTAGTACCATCTACCCTGTCAGACATACGTATCAAGTGGGGCTTACATTAGAGCTCATCTGTGCTCATTAGCCTCATCCGCATCCCATGCATCCCACCCAGTCCAAGCTGAGTCGGTTACGCCTAACCCTCCTATGCCCGCTTTCTCGTACCTCTAATCCCAAACCCACAGGTTCTCAACGAGCGTACCAAGACCCTCAACCCCGACGAAGCACACCTGCTGGGTTCAATGGGTCACATCTCCGACATAGACGTCAGCACTCACTTCCACGATTCATTCTATCTCAAGGGTATCAACTCGCTCTCCCAAGGCTACCTGCTCACCAGTATGATGCTGGGTGCGCTGGTGGTGTCCTTTGTCGAGCGACGGTGGTTGCAGAGTTCGGCTTATCTAGCCGTGCTGTCGCTGTGCTCGGGATTGGGGTTGATCCATGCCTGGCGGTTCAATGAGAAGACGGGTGTGTGGATGGTGGATGTATACGGATACGTGTATGAGGTGGTGTTGTTTGTTCGCATTTTTTGATGCATAGTTCTGGAGATGTAGTTTAAGCAGGTGCTTGTTTACGGCTGCATTGATATATATATATATATATACTCACTTATGCGATAAGCATGCTCACAATACCCTACATTATGCGTACTGCACCATGCACCTCCGAGTCATATATGATTAGTGAGCACGGGTGCTAGCTTATACTGCAGTTTTCCATCACTTGCACAAGTATACAACTCCCCATACCCTTCCTTAGGCTACAGCTAACGTACATCTCCCCTATATGCTCCCCACACTAGGTGCCACCGAGTCCTATATGATTGGGGAACACGGATGTTGGCTTGCGGCCAAGGAGTATTGCATTGTCTATGGCATCTGTTCGTTTGGATGCTTTCTGCTGCAGCTGACCCAGAACGTCAGGTTCCGCGCGTCGTTTAGGAACGGTTTTGGTGCCGTGTGTGTCTTCGGCCGACAGGTATGCAATTATTTCATGCTATTGTATTGTGACAATATTTATATATATATATATATATATATATATATACTGTATCTGTATCTGTATTTATAACTTGAAGCTAAATTTATATGTATATGTATATGAATCTAAATCTATTACTCTATATCTATATCTCTATCTCTATCTATAGCTACATTTATATTATCATTCTCTGTAGTCATATCTGTTGATATACACACAGAGAACCACATACATGCACTACACATGCACATGTACATGCACACAAGCTAACGTTCCCACTACTCCATATCAATCCAGCATTACCGGAAAGGAGATCGCGATGAACTGTCTCTATTACTGGCCGATGATACGTCATTGTTCTACGATGCAATGTCACAGAACGGGATCAACGGTCGCATAACACCCACAGCGTAAGGTGCTGTTGTAGCGGGCAGAATCCAGTCTGTATACACACATATCTGCACACCCGTACCTATACTATACGTGACAGATCATGTGTATATACACACATACATGCACTACCTATGCTGTATTGAACAGAGCACGTATACACACACACACACACACACACACACATATGTATATATATATATATATATTTGTACGGGAGGTGGGAGTACATGTGGTGGGTGGAGCGTAGGCTAAACATCCGTAGGTAGAATCTGTGGCATTCTATTTATAGCCAGTGCACGGGTGTATATACTAGCGAGGAGAATTCGCCGTGTGCGATCGGATTGTGCACTCTGAGGCCACTGTCGTGGTGGGCCAAGGTGTTTCTTAGGTAGAATCTGTGGCATTCTATTTATAGAAGGTACACGGTGTTGCGAGGTAGACGCGTTAGTGGGCTCATTCTAATTGGCTCTTGGGCGGGTGTAGTATACGTTCTTCCAAATAATTCCACTGAACTGTCTCGGGGTCGAAGCGAAACTGAGCGGAGGTGAGCTGACTGAGAGATGCACACAACTCCACATACGTATGAAATTCATATCTAGGTGTAGTTGTGGGTGCACGTATATGCCTATGCATATATTCCGTGCCTCCCATACACAGCTATAGTGTAAGTGTATAGTGCCTTGTTTCGAGGTTTAGTGGCAGAGATGAGACGGGGAGACAGAACGGCATAGTACGCATCAGTAGCATCACAGGGACGGCGAGAGTATGGGGGCGTCCAGTTTTGTTTGTATGTATAGACGTTTCATATTGAAAGGCGGTACCATTCAGGTGTGAGGTGCGGAGATATCCAAGCGATGCACACAGGTGTACTTGTACGGACTACTACTAAAGGACTCGCCATACGACGAGGTGGGTCGTGTATAGAACATAGTGCATGTATATACATGTATTTGTATGTGTATACGTACATACAGGTTGATATATGTAGATATACGTACATTCAGATACGTATATATACATACTATCATTATATGTATACGTACATGCAACTCAATATATGTATACGTACATGCAACTCAATATATGTTTACATACGTACAATCATATACGTATTCGCATATACAACTCAATATATGTCGACATACGTACAATTATATACGTATACATACAACCTAATATATGTATATATACGTACACTCATATACGTATACGTACATACATCCCAATATATGTCTACATACGTACATACATACACGTATACATATACAGCCCAACATATGTTTACATACATACGTACAATTGTAGACGTACACAGGCATGCAGTCACATGCCACAGTTTGACTATCTGTCGAATCTCGACTGAATTGGCTGGAAGCCAAAGGAGGTCTGGTGGGTGTACAGGGCAGTCCACAACGACACGATAGAGGAGGAGAGGTGGAATCAGGAGAAGGCAACGGCAAGAGGAAGTGGCGGTAGGAATAAGAGTTGGAATGGAGCGATCAGAGATACTGGTCAACGCCCAACAGATACATACATGGAGACGGCCGATGCGAGAGGGCAGGTGACACTATTTTGACACTTTGACACGAGGGAGAAGAGCACGGGACAACTGCCAGGTGTCTGTGCGAGAGGTTGATTCGCCGTACTGTCACTGTGCATGACTGGATGACTGGAGTGTGTGCGTTGGAGGAGAGAGAGCGGTACAATTACTGGAGGTACAATTACTGGAGGTGCAGCGAGCGGTATACTCTCTGGAGGTACCGCTGCATGCATAAGTCGGACTGTGTACAGAATGAACGCCTCTAGTCCAACTGGCCTGTGTGTGCTGTTAAGGGGGAGATTGTTCTATTTCGGGTACAAGGTTACTACTGGTGCCCGAGACGTTATCGGTTTGGCCTTTGTTGTTACCGTTGGGCTATCAGGTGCAAGGTTACTACTGATGCATTAAACGTTAACGGTTAAGACGTTAGTTGTTACCGATAGACTATCAGGCGCAGTCACGATGGTTCGGTGGGGAAGACTGACCAGGCGTGTGTGCAGGGGTGCTTCTATTTGGCCGAAACTCTGTGGGGAATACGTACACAGCTAAAGATATGTGTATATGATGTATATATGTATAAATGTACGTATATATGGATGTATATATTTGCATATATATATATATATATGATATATATGTATAAGTGTATGTATATATGGATGTATATACATAAGTACATGCTGTAGGTCCGAGAGGCGGAGAATTGGTGAAGGGTTGGGACCTTATTAAGTCCATTGTAGCTGGTAGTTGCGAGCCATGTCAATGTATTGGACTGAATATCTCTGCTGTCGGTACGGGCGAGTAGGAGGTAATTCAGAGCTAGCCGGTAGAGGTGAAAGGGTAATTTGAGTATAAGTAAACGTAAAAAGAAAAAGACAATAAAGAACAGTTTTAAAATGAGAACATTTATGGCTAAAACCGTAAACCCTATACGCGTTTGCGCGCACAGGTGGATAGTGGCTTCGCTAAAACCAGTGCAAAACAAAGCGTGGATTCATTAAATAAAAACCAGGTTTTATAACTCTCACTGTTACGGTCCAAAAACCATCCTTTGTGCAGTTGGGCTACCATGCTCTGGGGTTATAGTATACTATACATGTTCATCTGTGCCTTACAGTATACTATTCTAGTTCATCTGTGGCTTACAGTATACTATTCTTGTTCGTCTGTGCCTTACAGTATACTATTCTGGTTCATCTGTGCCTTACAGTATACTATTCTTGTTCAGCTGTGCCTTACAGTATACTATACTTGTTCATCTGTGCCTTACAGTATACTATACTTGTTCAGCTGTGCCTTAAGTATACTATTCTTGTTCATCGGTGCCTTACAGTATACTATTCTTGTTTATCTGTGCCTTACAGTATACTATACTTGTTCAGCTGTGCCTTACAGTATACTATTCTTGTTCAGCTGTGCCTTACAGTATACTATTCTTGTTCTTCTTGTCATTATTACTGTATGCTACGCTTGTCGTTCTATGCCGTGACATGTAGGCTATATCCAATCTATCCATGCAACATAGCATCTATCAGTCTCTCAATGCCTATCCACCTCAGCCGCACCCGCGCCCGTTCAAGAGCGCAAGCAACACGCACCAACAATGATAGAGTGTGCAAGACAGGAAACCACCGCGTAATACGTTCGCACGGGGGTGGGTTAGTGTGAGGATGTCTTCAGTAGACCGTGTCGATGATAACTCATACGTAGTTGAACAGTTAGGCTGGGCTCCGAAGGTTACATGACACACAGACGCTGGTCAGTGCTTGTGGCCTGCAGACAGGGGGGTGGGGTATGGCCGAGAGTTGAGTGGGATGTGTTGCATGGATGGGGGAAGGAGAGCTACTGCGCCAATGTCTAGGGGCGAGAATAGAAGTGTGTGCTCTTGTTGCCATCACTGTAGTTGTACTATAAAGACGTGTGACGGTAGTTGTACTATAAAGATGGGTGACGGTAGCTGTACTATAAAGACGGGTGACGGTAGCTGTACTATAAAGACGGGTGACGGTAGCTGTACTACAAAGACGGGTGACGGTAGTTGTACTACAAAGACGGGTGACGGTAGCTGTACTATAAAGACGGGCGACGGTAGTTGTACTATAAAGACGTGTGTGCTGTTAATTTATTTGTCTGCACCTGATTACGTGTGGTATTTCGTTGTGCTACATATCAAAGCCCATTCGCATTTGTGTTGTAATATACTATATTAACCCGTGTGTCATTCTTATTTATAAGACAGTACAATACCTTGACGTGAGTGAGATGCATACGATGGGATAGTCTGAATATCGAGTGGAGATTTTAGGGTTTAGGATTTAGAGTTTTTAGGGTTTAGTGTTTAGGGTTTATCGAGTGGAATCCTGGCAGGATTGATATGTGTATGACGAATCGGGTGGTCAAATGAGACACAGACACAGATACACAGACACAACCAGAACTACACACATAAATATAATAGATGAATGCACGGCACACGAGTACACAGGCTAACATACGTAATTGCGTATTCATAATCACAACCTGAGCAGACAAGTAATATCGCTTGCGAGGTGGCATGGTCTGCTGACACAGAGTATCTACATCATCATTGTAGATGCGGTGTCTCCACGAGTCACCTCTCGTTAAGTAGGCGTACAACAACTACAAACAAATAGCAAACAACAACTACAAACAAATAGCAAACAACAACTACAAACAAATAGCAAACAACAACTACAAACAAATAGAAAACAACAACTACAAACAAATAGCGTACAGCAACTATAAATAAATAGCTTTGACATGAAAGGTACTCCTAGCTACCAATCCAGCAGCTCACCAGGCGAGCGCAAAGCCTCACGAAAAGTGCATTCGTTCACATATGTGTGTGTATGTCTATGCTATTTGTATTTGGTTGTTAAAAAGCATTGTATTATAGATTGATACCTCTGTATACACGTGCCTACTATACAATGATAGTACATACGGTTTATTTGTATTTGTTTGTTTGTTCGTATGCGTTGCGGCTGATGTACAGGCTATGCGGCCGTATCCGTATCCATGACAACCGCCGCCCCATGACTAGCAGAGTCGCTCTTAGCACTACCGCCATTATTCTTACCGCCGCTCATAGCAGACCCACCATTCACCACACCACTACTAACATTAGCAGACGGCTGCATGGGCACATTGCTCGGCGGCTGACCATCTCCACTCACCTTCGCATCGGTATTGGCATTGGCGGGTGCACCTGCACCCGAATTTGCCAACCCGGGTGCGCTGGTTGGTAGACTGGCAGGTGCATCTGCACCCGCATTTGCCAACACAGGTGCACTGGTCTGTGCATTGCCATTGGCAGGTGCACCTGCACCCGAATTTGCCAACCCGGGTGCGCTGGTTGGTACACTGGAAGGTGCACCTGCACCCGTATTTGTCAACCCAGGTGCATCTGCACCCGTATTTGTCAACCCAGGTGCATCTGCACCCGTATTTGCCAACACAGGTGCATCTGCACCCGTATTTGCCAACACAGGTGCATCTGCACCCGTATTTGCCAACACAGGTGCATCTGCACCCGTATTTGCCAACACAGGTGCACTGGCCTGTGCATTGCAATTTGCAGGTGCACCTGCACCCGTATTTGCCAGTCCGTTTGTGCTGGGGGGTGCATGGCCCGGGTCGCCTGCCTCGTGTGCGTTGTGGGTGTCTGGTGCATCTTTGGCCTTTTTGCCGCGCTTTCGCTTCAGCTTGCGCACGTGGTCTGAGTGTGTGGCCAGTGTGTGCAGCACCTGCAGTGCAAAAGATCCCAAAGACAGCCAAAAAAAACCCACCGCCCATAAAAACGGCAATTAATAACCAAAAACGGATTGGGTGTTGACGAAATTGACCTTTTGGAAACATAAATAAAAGAGACTCCGCTTCCGCTTGTGAATATGGTAGAGTAGAATATATATATATATATATATATATATATATATATATATGCATATATGTCTACATAATTACATATAAATATCTATAAACACAGGATCCTGTGATTTGCTGAGAACGATACACAACTCAGTGGACAAGCGGTGTGGATTGATACATTATGTAATGTTGTAGTTATTGGAAAAGAAATGTTGTAATGTTGTTAGCTTACCTCTATGGTGTAGTTGAGATACAAGCAGCGCACCTCTATGTTGCAGCTATGTATGCATGCATACTGCTAGTGTAGTCTATGGATGTAGCAAGCTTATTGCACTACCCTCTATGGTGTACTTAGTGATATAGTAGCGTTACATGTATACTCCCGCCCTAAAAGTAAGAATGGGAGATGGTGGTTGGGGTATTCTGTTTTGATATATAGGGTTTTAGTAGGTATTGTTATAGAATCGATATTCGCATATCTCAATGTTGTAGTAGTTGATGTAGGGTTTAAGTCTGTATTGTTATTGTTATAGAATTGATATTCGCATATCTCTATGTTGTAGTAGTTGATGTAGGGTTTTAAGTAGGTATTGTTATAGAATTGATATTCGCATATCTCTATGTGGTAGTAGGTGATGTAGTGTTTTAGTAGGTATTGTTATAGAATTGATATTCGCAGATCTCTATGTTGAAGTAGTTGATGTAGGGTTTTAGTAGGTATTGTTATAGAATTGACATCCGCATATCGCTATTTAGTAGTAATTGATGTAGGGTTTTAGTAGGTATAGTTATAGCATTGATTTTCGCATATCTCTATGTTGTAGTTGTTGATGCAGGGTTTTAGTACGTATTGTTATAGGAATGATATTCGCATATCACTATGTAGTAGTAGTTGATGTAGGAGTTTGGTAGGTATTGTTATAGAATTGATAATCGCATACCTCTATGTTGTAGTTGTTGATGTAGGGTTGGAGCGCCTCTCCAAAGATGCCCAGCATATCCATGTAGGTCTCACTCAGGTTGACCTGCCAATATAGCAGACAAAGCAGAACAATCAGACAATGGAATTAAAAAAACCCCCGACAATACAGAGCCAAATCACGACCCCCCCCCCCAAAGAAACAATACAGACCCAAAAGAAAAATCAGACAATGGCAGATAAATACGACATTGCGGGTGAGCAAAATACATGGTATAGATGAGAGATATTGGATGGGAGTCACTGTCTCCTATACGACACACATTTTGTTCATTCAAGAGCGGGACGGTGCTGAGATATCAGACTCTACAGACGGAAGAGATGTACATATGCACTTGTAATCGAGGCCAGGCCTTATGTGTGAGTGCGCATGTTGTGTGTTCGTAAATGTGTATTGTATATACAGATGGCTAAAGAGACTGCCGACGTCCGACACCTAGCTATGTCAAAGGCAGCGTGCATACAACACAAGCGACTAGGACAAGCGTGAGACCAGGGACAAAGGATAAGGACCTGGGAACATTGGGGGGGTCCACCCCACCCGTCAGTGCGTTGGGTGGGTGGGTGTGGTCTGTGTGGTTGTAGATGAAGTGGCTAGCACACACCCACTTGCGAATCCAAACGAGTGCCCAAACGATACATACACATGCATATGCACATATATGTACATGTATTTCATACACTAAATGTACATGTACTTTATACACATGCATATGCACATATATGTACATGTACTTTATACACATACATGCACATATATGTACATGTACTTTATACACATACATATGCACATATATGTACATGTACTATATACAATTACATCTGCACATATATGTACATGTACTTTATACAAATACATATGCACATATATGCACATGTACTTTATACACATACATATGCGCATATATGTACATGTGCTTTTGTAGACTTGTGTATAAGTATTACCCTGGGCGGCGGGTTCTTTGGTGCCGCACCCGTCAGTGCGTTGGGTGGGTGGCTGTGGTCTGCGTAGTTTCGGAAGAATTTGCCCACAGCGTCTAACAACGCACCCTGCACCCTCAGAGCCTCGTCCCTTCGCACGGGATTGCTATTCTTAACAGAGAGTGCTGGCTCTAAGATGTTACTGTAGGCCTGTAATCACAAAGGATCGTTGTGTCAGTCGTGGATGTATGTGTAATGTGTGTATGCATGTATGTGTATGTGTATGTGGATGTACATATATATCAAGGTATATATATATATATATATATATAGATAGATATACAAACATATATACATACATACATACATACATACAGATATATGTATACACACACACACATATATATATAT
>NW_014039571.1:2317-3283 GCF_001186125.1 Sphaeroforma arctica JP610 | reverse complement strand
ACGACGCACACACACACATACTACTATAGTTATATATATATATATATATATATATATATATATACGTATTTTTATCTGTAAATAATACCAAAAAACACACCTTAGTAATTCGTGTCTGTAGAGTGATCACAGAATCGCCCCATCGGGCGCAGATGTGTGCTATGAGTGACGCCGAGAGTTCTCGCAGCGCCCAATGATTCTCACTGGGGTGTTGTGAAAGGGTCTTCTTCATACAGCATGTCAGAATGGCAGCCAACATGAGGTGTAGGTACGGATCCATAAATAGATTGGTGTTGTGGACCAGCGCGTTCGCCATGCGCATGGTGGCCATTAGAAGAGGCAGGTTGCGGTTATTGTTGGCCACCTGTATAATTGATTTAGGAATAATGCGTTCTTAGTGCAAGGACACAGCAAGTTTATAAATAGATTGGGGTTCGTGAGCAAGCCTTGGAGTTTAGAATTAATGCGCTACTAGTGCAAGGACACAGAAAGTTTATAAATAGATTGGGGCTCGTGAGCAGGCCTTGAGCAATGCGCACCCGGGCCATTATATGCGCCAAATTGCGGTTGGTATTAGCAATCTTGAGTGGTACAAATATGGATAATCCATCACTGGTAGGTCCGCAAGACGCGTTCTATAAATAGATCAATTTCGGTTGAATTTGCCGTACGCGTGGCGCTTAAAGCACCGGAGAGAAGCAGTTGGTGTTCACGAATTGCTCTGGAACTGATTGTATATATAAATTTGGACACAGCGAATTGAATTTTATGATATTCTTAAGTATTCTTATAATATAAAATGACGCGTACACGATGGATAGAAAATTTACAAACATGAACACACACACACCCACGCACACACCCACACACACATATACATATACATATTTATACATATATATATATATATATATATGCGTACAAACACATATATACACACACACACACACACACACACACACACAC
>NW_014039571.1:0-2176 GCF_001186125.1 Sphaeroforma arctica JP610 | reverse complement strand
AACAACATATATACACACACACACACACACACACACACACACATATATATATATATATATATATATATATATATACATATATATATATATATATGTATATATATAATATATATATTATTGTACCGAGTGTGTGTAGTAGAGTGTGGATAGATCAATTGGAGCAGTGTATATTCTCAGTCGTCAGGGTCTGAGCCGTCAGGTAAAACGGTACAGACGTTCTAAGTGTAAAATTTACAAGCCTAAATCCTTACAAATGTCAGCAATAGAGAACAAATCGATCTAGTTGAACACACTGACCCCAAGGATGCAGTAAAGCACCTATGCTGTGAGCACATGATTCTATAAATAGATTGCTTACCTTCTCTGTAATGAACTGGCAGAAGTATGGCAGCAACTGCTGTAAGCCGGGGTCGTAACGTAGACTTTCCAAAGCAACGACCCGTAACCGCTCTTCGACACCTATATATGGTCAGAAGGAACACCATATATGGATAAAAACAAGTGCCATATATGGTTATTGATTATACAGTGAAAATAGGTGCCAGATAAATTGAGGTGCCATGTTTGTTGTGAAAATTACTATATTTGTCTAAAAAGGGCGCAGTATATAATTATAAGAAAATTGAGAGTATTGAAAATGCCAGATATGGGCATGAGCATGAAGAACAACCGAAAACGCGGTTAACGTAGGTATAAAAGCCCAGGAAAATAGGTTGTAAAAAACCCCAAGGAAGGCAACCCAAGCCCGATTCAATTCGCACACATGTCTGAGTGGGCTACATAGAGTGCAAGGCAATTGTAGTGCAGCTCTGTGTAGCCACATCGGCATCGTAGCGTATGTTCCGGTGACTTAGCCTCTCATAGCCTACGAAGACTCCCTGAATACAGTCGGTCACGATTGGTTGCTATATATAGAACTGCCTGTGAGACAAAACACATATATCCACACACTACACCCCACACATGTGTGATCGAAACTTCTATATACACCCATATCGCACACACACAGCTGAGGCCGGAGACTTGCACCTCCGCTGCACTACATACCGATTACGGCCTCTGTCATCTTCTCATAGTACAGTTGTTGCTCCTTCGACAACACGTGACTCACAGTTGGCTTCGCATCGGTGGGAACTCCCATCTGCTGCGCCATGGTCGCAACACCCGTGGGCTTCTTCGCATTCTCGCCTGCCTTGGCGTCCTTCTCTGTCTTGGTCTCTTGCGGTTTCTTAGTGAAGTTCTTGTCGGACGTTACAATAACTAACGCACGGGGAAAGGGGTAGTGCAACCATAAGGTGTAAGTTGGGAGAAAGGTCGAACTACAGAGGTATTGGATTTCTCGGTCTTTGTTACTTGTGGCTTCGTCGTAATGCACTTATCAGAAGTCACGATTACAATAATAAGAAGGCAGGTAAACATACATACATGCCTACGCGTCTTCTAATATACAACCCACCCCTGCACGCACTCCTGTTCTCAATAGAACAATGTGATAAATATGTAATTGAAGACCACAGAGATATTGGCTTCTCAGTCGTTGTAACTTGCAATTCCTTTGCGAAGTTCTGTCGCGAGCCACAATTACTAAAAAAAATATCCAGAACAATTAGAACAGAGTATATTAAACATAGGTATATATAGCGAAACAAACGAGCTTTGTGCAAGGACAGAAACACCATAACCCCGATGAATTGAATGTCCGCATTGAATTGGCAATATTTCTTTGAATTGGCAATATTTCTTCGAGACTGGCTGGTACTATCGATATATATATATATATATATATATACCCCAGGCTGTACACGTACTTTGGGGATTCTCGGGTATGGCTGGCTGGATACCCTCAATAGCCAGCCAATGAGCACAGAATGTCACATCTACAGGACATGGTGGCAAGGGTGCGTTGATGATGCTGGTAAGGTCGACCTCTTCATCCACTATATAAAAGAGGTTCTTGTCTGCCGGGCCCACATTCTTTATTTTGATAGGCTCTTTCGGTAGGAATCCATACAATGGCTGTAGTGTATTTGATTGATATAAAATTAACTACGTGTACATATATACATATAACACACACACACACACACACAAACACACACACACGTATATATATATATATATATTATATATAATTATATATATATATATAATTATATATATAGTAATATATATATGT
>NW_014039572.1:25233-27466 GCF_001186125.1 Sphaeroforma arctica JP610 | reverse complement strand
GTATATAGTATATACTTATATATATATATATATATAAATATATATATATATATATATTCACATATCTCATCTGTGTACACACCCATTGTCCTTACAGGCCTGGCTGTGTTGGCTAGGAAGGCTGACTATATTCCTGGGGTGCTGTGGCATTTGGGTTCCACTGTGCTGAGTCAATTGAGTGAACCGTCTGAGATGAGGGCTCAACTAGAGCGATTTTTCACCCAAGTAAGCTCATGGGGGTGTGAAAATGTGCTAGATATGTGTGTGTAGTAGATACATACCTACCTAACAGTAGAGGCGTACCTACCTAACAGTAGAGGCATACCTACATAATAGCTGAGCCAGACCTACATAGAAGAAGATGCATATTACGTACATCTATATCATAGTGTTACTTCCACTGATTTCCGGGTATATTGATGTCAAGATATATTATTAAATGTAAGAATGACAAACGAGTCATGTCTATAGCAGTCTATTAATAGATCACGCCAACCTTTCCAACGGTGTAGTTTTTTGTTTGTGGTAGCAGTTGGTTGATATTGGTATTGCGTTTCAGGTGCCCGCCATTAGTAGCAATCTATTAATAGATAACCATGCCTACCCTAAACCCTAAACCCTAATAACCTTATAGTTTGTTGTCTGTTGTAACACGTGGTTATTCTATTGTTCTGTTACAGGTGTACGCCATCAGTAGCAGTCTATCAATAGAACACGCCATACCTACCATAAACCCTAAACCCATATAACCTTGTAGTTTGTTGCCTGTAGTAACACGTGGTTGTTCTATTGTTGCGTTTCAGGTGCACGCCATCAGTAGCAGTTTTTTATAGATAACCATACCTACCCTGAACCCTAAACCCTAATAACCCTGCAGTTTGTTGTCTGTAGTAACACGTGGTTTATTCTGTTGCTATGCTAAAGGTATACGCCATCAGCATCCCCGAGCGGGCAGGGATTGGCCTAGAGAAGGTCTTCAACTACATCGCCAACGGTGACTTTGAAGTAGGGTACCGCTTTCTCACCGGGTGTGTATAAAACGGGGCGTGTGTATTGATCTGTCTTTCATATACACTTGAATATTGGGTGAAAGGCGTTTACGGATATGTTGTACTGTGGTACGTATAAAACGGATCACGGTTATTTGCTTTTATGTACTATGGCTGTGAAGTGCAGGTACGTGAGTGCTAGTACCGAACAGATACTCCGCCGTGTGATCTTATGGATGTAACATACTTTGATAAATATGAAACGGAACAAAATGGGACAAACCGGGATGAATTTGTGGATGTGTTATACTGTCATCAGATACTTAGATGAGTACGAACAAAATGGGACAAAACGGGACAAGTCCATAGATATGTTATACTGTTATCAGATACTTTACCGTGTCATAAATTCTGGGATGTAGTGGTGTAGTGCGCGTTTCCGTACTGTACGTTTTGATCGTGTGTGATTCAGATATCTTAGGCACTTAGCCTATCTCCCCGGTTCTCACAATAACTTCTTGCAAGGACATCCTCGTGTACGTTATATAGCAACTCCCCATTGAGAAAACGTATGATTCTAAAGTATACGTAAACTTAATGCTCCCCGCAGTTTGATGCACCAGAAACCCTTCGCCAACGATCCGGCGCTCCATGGCTATGCCGGTATACTCGCCAGTGTGATCTTTTTGGACAAGAGGCAAAAACGTATGCACATTCATCTTTTGTATTTACGAATTTAAGTAAATATACACTGCATGCATTGGTAGAATGGGATGCTCGTGCGTGTGGTATGGTTGGATAAAATAGTGAAAACGTACGTACGTTTTACTTCCATTAGCTGTGCTGGAGTATGGTAACATGATTGCTTGTGGTCAGTTGTTATAGTCGGCCTATCCAACACAAACGGAATGTTGGGATATATGTGTGTGTGTGCTGGTGCAACATAGTAACTTTGTAAGAATAAAAAACGTACGTACGTTTTGCTGTAAACAAGTACATCTGTGATCAATTGCTGTTCTCGCATCTGCGCAATTGTGTTCAACATTGGACCGCCGTACTTTCTAAATTACTTCCAATTGACCTACAAATATGATACTCAGAGGTTATATATATATATATATATATATATATATATATATATGTATGTATATCTATATATATATATATATATATATATATATATATATATATATATATATATATATATATATATATATATATATATATATATATATATATATATA
>NW_014039572.1:22539-25082 GCF_001186125.1 Sphaeroforma arctica JP610 | reverse complement strand
TGTGTGTGTATATGTTTATGTATATGTATATATATATATATATATTCATCTTCTTTCAATATTGCTTTATTTCGCAAGGGAGCCGTATTGAGCCTGAAGAGGAAGAATCCCAATCACAAGCCACATGGATGGATACACAGAAACATTCAGAGGCGCACGTCAACGATGGAGGTATACACAGAGCAACATTATTCTATACACTTAACGTCCTTTCTTTGCTTGTATGTACGTGTATGTATAACTATATCTAATGTGCACTATACCTCGTATCATATATTGTCTATCTCAACTAAGGGAGCGTTCGTGACCGCAAGAAAGCGATGACCCATTTGCGTAAGGCGTATATGCTTGGAGCCAGAGAAGAAGCGCTGTTATGTTTAGAACTGAGACTGTTAGAGGAGACGGATGATGAATCGGCTATGGAGACACTACTGCTGAAGTGGCTGAACTCTTCCCCCGATAGTCCTTTTGTAAAACGGTATGTCCCGTCACTCGTACATATGATCGGATTCCTAGTCTTTATACGTATTTTCTTCATATATAAATATATATATATATAGTGATATCTATTTCTGCTATTTCCCTACCAGCCCATCGTATGCCTTTCCTTACTTGCGTATTCCCATGTACGTACTATAGGCTGTGGTACGTGTTTCTCACCAACTACGCTGTAGAGGCTGATGAACCGGACATAAGCGCTGCAATGCTTTCGCTGGTCCATTTAGATCCCACTGACCAGTGCCTGGCCAATGCGGCAGAGGTGTACGAGGAAGGTGTGTGACGAGAGCCGTGCCGTATCCAAGCACGTTGCTATGCGGGCTGTGTGTATATGTGTGTGTGTGTATATAAGTAAGGTGACAGGTGTTGTCATGGATGTGTGTATGTATGTGTATATGTAAAGGTATACAATTTGCTCTGTGGCTCTCATTCATCTGTGACAGTTAGAGCCCTCCAATGTGCCTGAGAAATGTATTATGAATTATACAAGCATGGGTATGATTGCTGTATGCACGTATTCATATACGTGACAGTATGTGTATGTGTGCAAGCCCGGATGTGTGTATGCGCGTAAGCGTGTGCGAGTTTTAGGGCTATGTGGACACTTGGACCACTGGCCCCCATAATCAGGTTTCTGGACCGGCACGCATTGCATTGTCCTGAACATAACATATGCTTATCCCAGGCGACCTGTCCTACAAGCGCTGGTGCAAGGGCTATGTGGACACTTGGACCACTGGCCCTAATAATCAGGTTTTTTGGACCGGCACACACTGTATTTTCCTGAACATAACATATAGCTTGTCCCAGGCGTTGTCCCAGGCGACCTGTCCTGTAAGCACTGGTGCAAGGGCTATGTGGATACTTGGACCACTGGCCCTAATCATCAGGTTTTAGGACCGGCACACACTGTATTGTACTGAACATAGCGCGTAATTTGTCCCAGGTGATATATCGCTAGCCACGCTGGTGACGGTGTTGTGCACCCGCTTGGACCACTCCCCATTCCACCAGGACGTCAAGTTGTGGACTCAATTGGCTGATTCGCTCGAGGAGAATTGGTAGGAGGAATGTGTGGTGATTACTTGTGTAGGGTGTACTTGTAGGTATTCGTTTACTGTGATTGGTATGTATAGATGTTAATTAAAGAGACCTAGTTGGATATGTGGTGTATGTGTACGTGCTTATGAATGGCCATACTTATATACGATATTTTTATATCTATTCTTCTACTGTGATTGACCTGTATAAGTGTTGTTTAACGAGACCTAATTGGATATGTGGTGTATGTGTACGTGCTTATGTATGGCCATACTTATATACGATGTATTTATATCTATTCTTTAACTGTGATTGACCTGTATAAGTGTTGCTTACCGAGACCTAATTGGATATGTGGTGTATGTGTACGTGCATATGTATGGCCATACTTATATACGATGTATTTATATCTATTCTTTAACTGTGATTGACCTCTATAAGTGTTGCTTAACGAGACCTAGTTGGGTATGTGGTGTATGTGTACGTGCATATGTATGACCATACTTATATTCGATGTTTTTATATCTATTATTCTACTGTGATTGACCTGTATCTTACTGCTAACCCACACTTTTCGTTGCTGCTGCAATTCCCCTTTGTGTTTTACATCATGTCATTTCTATGCACCAATATTTGAACCACATGCGCGACACACAACTGCTACACTATACTTAAATGCACTGCAATCCTTCTGGTTATATGTATATACTAGTATACTATACCTAAATTGCTTCCTGGGAACCACCCACTTACCACTTACATGCTTATAAGCCTTATACGTATATATACACACCAGATGGCTATGAACATATCTTACCCTATCTCTCACTCACCTACCACTTACATGCTTATAAGCCCTATAATTTTATATAGACACTCGTTGGCTATATATATATATGTATATATATATATATATATATATATCATACCCTGTCTCTCATTCACTTATTATCTGCATGCTTATAAGCCCTATACTTGTATATAGACACCAGTTGATTATATAT
>NW_014039572.1:11951-19852 GCF_001186125.1 Sphaeroforma arctica JP610 | reverse complement strand
CCCCTCGTCTTGAAGTTCTTGTACTATTTGGAGGGCTATGCCTATTTATGAGTATATACATATCCAAATTTAGAACTTTTACCCTGAGCTGGGCTGGAAGCCTGGAAGTTTAGAACCCTATTGTTTTGAAATAGATTTGTCCTCAAATATATTTCAAACCCACCCAAAACCCGTAATAGATTTGTTTTAAGTTCGTCCACGGGCTAAGCCCTTGTGAAAACTGAAACAATCAAGGCCCAAATTTCAAAACCATAGCGTTCTAAATGGAACAAAAGCCCAAAACACGCACGTGATGAAGAATATAATTTTCAAAAATCATAAAATATTAGTTTTTTGTATATAATTTCCTGTGGAACAGACAGGCGTCACTCACGCGTTAGATCACAATCTCCAAAAATAAATATATAATCCAAACACCAACAATTTATAGTAGAGCGTAGGTCCTTGGTACTCCTACTAAAAAGTATAAACGGCATATACACGTTAGTAACTGTCACACACACACACGTAAGCCTAGCTGATACACACACACGTACGTAGCTATCACACGCAAACACACATACACATACACATACACACAGCATGGGCGCAGTCAAAGCAGCCAAGAAGGGCAAAGCCTCTAAGATCAAGGTGGTGGTTGAGGCGCCACCCAGCGACTCGAGCTCGAGTGACTCCTCTGCTGAGGAAAGCTCTAGTGACAGCAGTTCTTCAGATAGTGAGGATGACGACGGTGATGTGAAGATGGACGATGCTAAGACAGCTGAGAAGGCTGATAGCGATAGCGATAGTAGTAGTAGTTCTGATTCAGATTCAGATTCGGGGTCTGACTCGGACTCGAGTGACGAGGAGGTGGTGGAGAAGAAGGAGATGCCTGCGGTAACTAAGGCAACCAAGAAAACCGAGGCAAAGGCGGACATCGGCAGCGGCAGTGATAGTTCAAGCTCAGACTCAAATTCAGACTCAGATGCTGATGCAGATACAAAGACGAAACCGACTACAAAGGCAAAGCAAACCCCTGCGAAGCAGGTTACGAAGAAGGCCTCCTCATCCTCGTCATCATCCAGTAGTTCGTCTAGTTCATCCCCGTCATCGAGCGAAAGTAGCTCGAGCGAAAGTGACAGTGACGGTGACAGCAAGAAGAATTCCAAGACTAAGACGGCTGCACAGGCCAAGGCGACGCCGGCTAAGGCCGCTGTTGTGAAGAAGGACAGCTCCAGCTCTAGTAGCTCAGATGACAGCGACAGTGATACGAGTGATAGTGATGCAGAGGAGGAGAAGCCCGTGGCAAGTAAGCCTGTGGCCAAGAAGGCTGAGGTTAAGGCCAGAACGCCAGCGGGCGATAGCTCAGACTCCAGTAGTTCTAGTGACTCGGGTAGTGGGTCTGATAGTTCCAGTAGCAGTGACAGTGATAGTGATAGTAGTGATTCAGAAGAGACAAAGAAGAAGCCCAGCGCCAAGCGTGCTGCCGAGAGTGCACCTTCTGAGGAACCCAAGCCCAAAAAACAGGTCAAGGTAGACCCCGTGGCGGAGGAGGCTAAACCACCCCTGTCGCTGTTTGTTTCGGGAATCAGCTGGAACACCACCGAAGAGGGCTTTACGCAGTTCTTTGTGGATTATAACATCCCCATTGTGTCCACACGACTCATGTACGAGAGTGATACCGGCCGTATGAAGGGCTATGGGTATGTGGATGTGGTGGATAATAAGGCTAAGGAGATGTGCCTGGCGCTAGAGAAGCCCGAATTAGACGGCCGGTGGCTCAAGTTTGACCCCGCGAACGCACCTAAGGCAGGATATCACCAGGAGCAGAGGTCCAAGCCCTCACCCATCCTGTTTGTGGCCAACATACCGTTCGAGGCGAGTGAGGAGAACATCAGAGAGTTCTTCCAGGATTATGATATCGCCGATGTGCGTATGCCCTGGGACAAGTACAAAGACCAGCCCAAGGGTATCGCCTATGTTGACTTTGGAGACACAGCAACGTAAGAAGACTCTGTGTGTGTTGTGGATTATAGATTTCTGTTGAGTAGTGCATAGTTCGAAGGTTGTGTGTTTGAATAGCGTGGAGGTGCGTAGTCTCTATGTGTAAGCGCTCGTCAAGTGTTCTGTTTGTTATAAGTACATATAGTTTCTGCGCTCAGTGTCTACTACGTATGGCGGTGTACACGTTATCGTACCCGACGATGTCACCTATCGCATTCAACAGCATCTGTTGGCTACTTCCCATCTTGTATTGTATTTCATCTTTGATGAAATACAATATATATGTATGTGTATATATATATATATATATATAGTCATTCAATAGCATCTGCTGGCTACTTCCCGTCTTGTATCGTATCTCATCTTCAATGAAATACAATATATATATATATATATAGTATTTGTTATTATTATGTGGGATTCGCCCAAATATGCATGTCTAAATCGCAACTTGATTTGTGGTGCATTCAAATATCCTATTTTTGGATAGTTGTTGATGATAGTACAAATTGAAGTATGGGTTCGTGGTGCAATCATGCTTACTGGCACTCACACGCTACTCTGAAGGCAATGCCTTTGCATCGTCCTGCTGCGTATGTGTGGTGAGGTGATGTGTTACTGTAAGCCTTCCAATATATAGTGCGAGTAGTGCTTGGAATGTCTTGCTATAGCTGTAGTAAGCACGTGGTATGTCTACGGTTTATAGGATGGGTCTTTTACGTTCGTTTCAGATGCTTTCCGCCTGTAAGGTCCAAGCCCATAGTCCAGAATGTATACTGAATCTATCTGGAGATGACATCAACCCTCAAGCTATGGGATATAAATAACACCAACCAACACGATATATGTGTGTGCGTGCATATAATTATGTACCTATATATGTATATAAATATATAACTGAGGCTTTTCCTCATACCTACCGGTATAATATTATGAAGTTGCGATATATTCGTATGGACTGCGTTATGTTTCGTGCAGATATGTTACAAGCAAAGAGATAAGTTGTTTCCGCACACAAAAAACTCATATTCCCACACGTAGCTATATCTGAATATATTTGTCTAACGTTACACTCCACACACAAACCCAACCACAGGGCAACTTCGGCCATAGAAGCGCTTTCCGGGGTGCGCTGCCTGTCCCGTTGTCTTAAACTGGACTTTGCCCAGCCCAGAAACGATGCCGGAGGGCCACCTCGAGGTGGTTCATTTGGTGGAGACAGGGGTGGTTTTGGCGGCAGAGGGGGCCGGGGTGGTGGTTTCGGCGGGAGCAGAGGCGGTCGGGGTGGTGGTGCTGCGTTCTCTGGTAGAAAACAGCTGTTCTAAAAATAGATTGTAAGACCGGGCCGAGGCGCTGGGGTTCGCAACAGGGGGTGGCGGTGCTGGATATTCCGGTAGGAAAACAGCTGTGCTAAAAATAGTGTGCGTGTGTCGCCGGGACGATGTGTGTGGCACTGCGTTTTGGATTGCTCAACACTCGTTCTGTGGTGTACATGTCTCTGAAGAAGAAGAAAACAAACCGAGTGATGTAGTGATTCTGTATAGAGTATAGCACACACTCTGAAGTATTTGGCAATGGTTCTGGAGTGTGGGGCAGCTTGGTATAAGTTGTTCAATTCTTCCAGTGCAGTCGCATGCTCGGCATTAAATTTGAGGACTGGACCAAGTGTCGTGAGAGGGGTTTTGGGGTAAGGTAGAAGAAGAGAGAAATGGGGTGTATTTAGATGGCCAACAAGCCGTAGTAATGTATATAAAAGATGAAACCATACTATTAACAAGCCGTATTTATGTTTATAAAATATGAAAGCATGCTATTAACAAGCCGAAATATTATATATATAATATGAAACCATACTATAATGATCTTGTTGTGCTTCGTGTAGTCTCAGGAGGAGAGGTTAAAAGGTGATTAAGTTCTATAAAAAAGTACATGGACCCTGTTGCTATTTTCTCATGTATGATGTGAGATAAATACAGGCAACGAACAACCCGTTGTAATGTATATAAATGATGAAAACATACCATGTGGTTTTAAGAGGGGATTCAAAGGTGTGTGCGAGTCTAAGTTCGGGTATATACTTGATTTATATATATCGCATATGAATTGGGGTTTGTTTAGCTGTCAACAAAAGCTGTACCTAATTTGGGTGTATTGGGGTAGCGAACCATTCCTGGATATCGTCACGGACTGGGTCAATGACAATTATACGTTCAGATTCACATGTGAATTCAAGCGGGAATATGTCGTAATTGTATGGATATATACTTATTGACAAGACTTGATTATACATGTACCTTGATATGGCGAATGAATACTATACTGTGAGAATGCTACGTATTTAATTAGGAATGAGTCAAGATTGTATGGATATGTACTTATTGGTGGAGGGTTCAGTTATTAGATAGTGAACAAGACTTATTTATACATGCAACTTGATATGGCAAATGTATACTATACTGTGAGAATGTCATGTGCGGTTTGGGTCTGCCTGTGGGTGCTAAACGAGTCGGCTATGTGCGTAAAATGAAATTGAACAATCGAGGATATCGTTTACGACGTCACTTAATAATCAATAGAAATCAATAGACAGTTCTCGAGATTCAATGCTAATAGGTATGGGTTAAAATTGTCTGCGGTATCTCATTATTATTCGATTGACAAATAACTAAATGTATATAACGATGATATATCATTCATTGTATACGTATGTATAGGTTTTATTCGGTCTCTCAAAATATGTATATTAATGTATATTTAGATTACTACGTCAATCAGTCAAAGTATATATTCTTATTGCAACGAGGGATCATCTGGTTCGCTACCTTGTAGAGCTGCACAACTTGAACAACATTGAGATTTATTTTTTTACTGTTAATTAGATGTGCTCGTGTTATATAATTGTTTGTACACTATGTATTTGGTGTAGTTTATCCGTTGACTTTTTTCAGGGGCGTTTGTTACTAGTAGCTTCCGGCGCTCCCTTCTCTAGTCAACTATTTATTTCCAGATACTTCCATACAGGGAAATAATTCCAGAGAATCTCTTTTAGTAAACTAATTTTTTTCTTGAAGAATCTCTTACAGCCAACTAATTTTTTTTTGAAATCTTTTAAAGATAACTAATTTTTATTTCTGGAATACCATGTAGCTAATCAATTATTTCTAGAGAGACTAGTAGACAACTAGTTTTTTTCTTCTTTTGAAGTCGCTTGGAACCAACTATTTGTTTCCTAAAAACCCCTTATATCACACTAATTCTCAAGAGAATTTCTTATCGCCAACTCATTATTCCTTAAAATCCTTCATAGCCTACAAATTTTTTCTCCAGAAATTCCCTTGGGCCTTTTAATATCTTTCCAGAAATGCCCTACACCCCCCACCTCAGATCTCGGAATAGGTACATGGTACATACGGGACATGCTTTGTTTCCGTTACATTAGAAGCCCACTATCTACCACATTAGTTGTGCACGTTTTATACAATCAGTCTCTCTTTCAATTCAGCAGCTTTCCATTCATATAATGCCGTCGTTCTGCGTACCACAGTAACCGGATCCGTGATAATCCGTTGACACGTTTTTCGTTTGCGTAATAGATAGTGGATGTTCGCGATATATGTGTCCGTATCGTGTGCGAAGAATGCTTCCTCCCAGCTGTAAGTCAGACCGACAACGACGGGCACGATATCAGCCGTACACCCGGCAGGGTTTAGGATTTTAAACACATACATACAGCAGGGTTTTAAGATTTTAATTTCTTGTTTACAGCCGGGTTTCAGGGTTTCCACTCTGCTGTACAACAGGGTTATATGGTTTTTGTAACCGTTACATTCAGTAGGGTTTTAAGTCTTGAGCAGATGCTGCCCATCCTATTCAAGTGTGTGCTTCGTTCTGGACTTAACTAAGCTCATCGTTGGAAGTCTTTGGGCCGTGGCATCTCATACGGACCGTAATCCCTCACACCAGTGTAATATCAAACACTACTAGAGGCTTAACGGCCCTAGTGTTGATTTAAACCGTCCCAGCAAAGGCTTGACCCGCCGCAGCAAACACTTCAACGCACCTCGTATAGGCTGCATAGGACTGTTGTGTCTAGTACAAGCCTATACTATCTCATGGTAAGAGCTTAATATCCACAAGAATAATAATAATGGCGACGTGAGAATTCGGATTGTCATAAGCGTCAACCCTGCCAAACATGAACGCTATATAATGATCGGATTGTTTATCATAGAACCTCTGGAGGAAAGCTTATTCCCTCACAACAAAAGCTTATTCCCACACAGTAAATGATTAATATCTCACAGTAATGGCTGTGTAGGTCTATTATATCGGCTGAACTTCGTGATGATCCGGGGCGTCATTAACGCCAACCCCACCAGACACAGACGTAGCAGAGTGCTCGGATCTTTGATCATATCGCTCGGGTTTCTGAGATTAGTCGCCATGGTGCCTGCTTCGACACAGATGAAATTGTACGGTAACAGCCCTATGAGGTGTACAGTGTGAGAGTATCGAATCAGTTGCTGAGTACGAAGTATGTTATGCGAGAGTGTCGCAGTAGTATTTATTATGATATTATCGAAATAGTTCATAGTGAACTGTATGTATTGCAAGGTTGTAGCATGGGTCTAATTCGCAGGAAGACACAATTGTACAGCTGCGTGCGTGCAACAGAGAGTGAGAATGAGTGAGTGAGTGAGTGAGATGTGCAACGGTGTGATTGTTCTGCGAATCTCCCCTGAAACTATTGACTTTGGGCTTGGGAGATATGGTATATTGGTCTTTACCGTACCCTGGTACCCGTAAAAAAGAACATATATTGATACAGAACCAAACTCAGGGTTCTTGGGTTTGAGGTGTTTTAGAGTTTAGGGTTTAGCGCTTAGCGTTTTAGAGCTTGTCTGTATAACGACACACATCATAATACAGCTTATATTTACCTATGAACACGGTGGAGGCGAAGATATGCAGTGGTACGGCAAGGTGCGGTAGGCAAAGGTTCAGGGCCCAATTGGGAGTGAATGGGATTACCCGCAATGCCAGCAGATCTAAAAATAGAACTTTGGAGCTCTGTGTATGCACCTTGTCCTTGAGGTAGCGAATCCTGGGGAGGAAGAACCAGGCGTGAGTTACAGACACATTCGAGGTAGATATGATACAAGATATACCTACATTAACAACCACCATCCAATACGATGGAACGTAGATACGGCGCACAGTACAAGCCAGATTACTATACAGAGCCAGGCAACGGGCATTCACTGGTGCCCAATCATACACACACCCGAATGGAAGAGAATCTATACGACACAAGAGATATTCGGTGTAGCTATGATACACCACACACTTGCAATCCTTTTTAATACTCAACCCTACACCTTGATATATGGACATCGCTCGCAGGCAAGTGATCTTACCAGTTAGACTATCTACCAAAGCCAAGAGATGGATACATGCTACATACCACCCACTATACCATGCACTTCAATGGCAATCATAGGGCACGCAAGCATGAAATGAGCCTACATCTGTATATCAATCTGAGCTTACATCTGTATATTAATCTGAGCTTACATCTGTATATTAATCTGAGCTTGCATCTGTATATTATTCTGAGCTTGCATCTGTATATTAGTCTGAGCTTACATATGTATATCAATCTGAGCTTACATCTGTATATTAATCTGCGCTCACATCTGTATATTAATCCCAGCTTACATCTGTATATTAATCTGGGCTTACATCTGTATATTAATCTGAACTTACATCTATATATTAATCTCAGCTTACATCTGTATATTAATGCCAGCTTACATCGGTATATTAATCTGAGCTTACATCTGTATATTAATCTGAGCTTGCATCTGTATATCAATCTGAGCTTAAATTTGTATATTAATCTGAGCTTACATCTGTAT
>NW_014039572.1:8618-10764 GCF_001186125.1 Sphaeroforma arctica JP610 | reverse complement strand
ATATATATATATATATATAATAGTATGTATATATATGTATGTATGTGTGTGTGTATGTATGTATATATATATGTGTGTGCTTGTGTGTCTATGTGTGTAAATTATATATATTTATATATATATATATATATATATATTGGTTTGTATATTCAGAACTTTGAGTGGGAAGGTAGCTTAGTACGCGATTCAACAGACGCAGCAATGTAAAATTGTATCTGATATATATCAACGTGAACCCGTGCACCTTTGACATGACAAGGTCAGGAATCAAACCTTAAATATGGATATGTTAGCACAGCTGAATAGACTTGTTTGCGTGCCGGTTGCGCTCGACAAAAGACTTGCACCATGTTCGTTTTAATATAAAAAAGAATAGGCTGAACTCCGATATCTTCGCCGCAGGTCTATCACTATACTAAACTCCATGTTATTTTTAACACCGTACGCGGTAAGTGTATATGCGTTGATTATCCGGCTATAGCATCGTACTTGAAGTGTGATTGTAGGATGACGCGCAAGCATACGCATTACTTAGACGGAATACGATGACATTTAGTTTTAATTCCCTTATCAGTTGTACGTACCAAAACATGTATCAACACAGTCCCACTTACAGCAGAACGGGCAGATTCCGATACAGCATCCAAAGGGTCAGTAGACTCGCGATGAATGTCAGGGCGTAAACACCCGTACCTACTGCCGGTGAGAACCCAACCATTGTGGTGCAGTAGCGTGAGGTGGCGTTACCAAAGGACTGTATTGTTTGACATGCACATGCTTTATTCTCAGGTATTGAGTGGCCGACACTATTTATATAATGGGTCGTATGATGGGATAAGGTCCGGAACGGCACATTACGTCTATCGCTACTGCTAGTTGGTGGCACACCTTTGTAGGTTATATAGATACTGCTATATCAACATATAGTAATCTTTCAGAGGTGCATACTGTACACTACTATGCATTGCATCACTACCACGTCAGTATGATTAACTGCATATATTGTTGGGTCCAAAATATTCAAATACATCAGACAACAATAGATTCACTCCCTTCAGCCTTCACCGCTTCAGCCTTCACCGCTTCAGCCTATGAGAGTATGAGCCTTGGCTTCAGAGTTCGGAGTTCAGGGTCAGGTCTTCTGAAGTTCGGCGGCTGCCATCACTTTTAGTTTTTACAAAAAAAAGTGTGGACTTGAAATTCCAAGAAGAATCGACCGCCAAAATTCAAGGATAGTTTTTTGTGGCCATTCCTTATTCGATGGAGGTCACAAAACGGGCCTTTATTTATTTCCAAATAATATTTGATAATATCGTGACTAAATAGCTTGGTATGCACGTGCGATAATATGGGCTGTAACCCAACAACAATTTAACAATAACCATCTAATTATGTGCGTATCTGTACACCACATCTATAATACAACTAGAAATATAAGTACACACACAGACCCACATACAAATTGCACGTAGAGATACGCCAGTCCTTACTTACTGATCCAACTGCTCACAAACAAATCCCTTTGGAGGCTCACTGGACCTCCATACCGGATTTGATTGCATCCACCAGCAGGTTACATTTACACACCTCGCTCGAGTTGACCTGAACTATCCTTCAAACCACCAACCATGGTTCTAACCGAGACCTACCCGGCTAAGGGTACCAAAGATTGCCTGCTCCCATTCAATACACTTACACGGGATAAGATCCCAGATAAAATTAGCCCGGAGTTAGAACAGTTAGTGGCACCGCATGTGCAGTCGTTCAACTTCTTCCTGAGTGATGGCTTGGACTTGGCTGTGGCTGATCTAGAATGGTATGCTGTGATGTGATGTGTGTAAGACTAACTAGGGGGTTTTGCGTACTGTGTGAGATCAAGGGTAAACTATTTATCTAAGGTGATATATAAGTATATGGGCTTATATATTGATTATGATCCTATGGAAGTTAATATTTCTTCTCTGCTTCAGAGATATTGCAACACTATATATATATATATATGTGTGTGTGTGTGTGTGTGCGTATGTGTATCCTTGTACATAAATAAATACGTATTATATATATATATATATATATATATATATATATATATATGTGTGTATATATATATATATTATTATATTAGTATATAATAGTTATTTAATTA
>NW_014039572.1:0-7500 GCF_001186125.1 Sphaeroforma arctica JP610 | reverse complement strand
CATCCTCTCCTCAGCGAGGAGGTGGTAGACGACGCCGGTCGCGTGCTGAAGATGTGGATTAGTGAGTGTGAAGTAGGCTATCCTCGCATAAACGAGCGTGCACAGACCAACACACACACTATGTACCCCACAGAGTGTCGTGAGCGTGGTGTGAGTTATAAGGCGGCTATGTTTGCACAGATCAACTTCTCGCTGGATGACGAGATAGTTTTCTCTGAGCGACGCAGTATGGGGCAAGTCCCTATTATGGTCAAGTCGGAGAAGTGTAATATTGCGGATCTGCAACCCAGGTGAGTCTGGTACATCTGGGTGTGTATTAATTTTATACTTAGAGAGAGTGTGTGTTTAGATATAGTGTATATATGTAGGTATAGAGGAATAAATACTTAGATCTTTGTCATGATCATATATATTTATATACGTGTGTGTGTGTGTATGCATATATGCATATATACGAACAAGTCGAAATAATGTATTTGTAATGATTTGCCGCCCAGGGTATGTTTATTTGAGTAGCTGAGTATTGGACATTCGTTTTATAACGTATTCCCATTCACAAAAAGGCCTATTAAAGTAGGTATGCACTACAATTGCATACTCCAATATACGCCTACACATAAATAGGCCCATTGAAGTAGTTACGTGCTGGACATTTATACCACAATATATGCCCACACATTCCTACCACAAACGTCCACGTATACCGACCCTATGTCTACCTGTGTTGCTGTTCACATATCACCCCCCCCCCCCCCATAAGCCGACCCGCCCTACTCACACCTACACTACACCCACCCACACAGAGAGCTCATACGCCGCCGAGAAGAGCCCGAGGAACTGGGGGGGTACTTCATCATCAACGGACTGGAGAAGATCATCCGTCTGCTCATTCTGCCCCGTCGCAACTACCTGACCGGGGTTCAGAGAGGTGCGTACAAGAACAGGGGCAGCCTATACACCACGTGGGGTGTGCAGATACGCTGTGTGCGAGACGACCAGAGCGCTCTGACCAACGTTATCCACTACCTGACCAACGGCAGCTGCACCTTCAAGTTTAACTACCGCAAACAGGAGTTTCTGGTGCCGTGTGTGGTGATTATGAAGGCGTTACTAGACACCTCTGACCGTGAGATATACAACTCCATCAACCCGGGGGGGGAGGATCCGTTTGTGGGGGATCGTGTGGAGGCTATGCTTAGAGATACCACGGACAGGGGTTTGTTCACCCAGGAGCAGTGTCTGGCACATCTTGGCTCGTTGTTTAGACTGGCGATTGGCATGCCGGATCGACTCACCAATGCGGAGTGTGGACAACGTGTGTTGGACCGGTAGGTTGGAGTGTGCATAGACATGTATATAGTGTGTGTGTGTGTAGATGTATATATGTATGTATAGGTATAGGTACCGGTCCAGCTTATGAGCATTCATGTGCGAATGTGTGCGTGCATGTGTTCGTGGAGATACCTTTAATCATATGCATCCGCTAATATAAGCACCCCATCTGTCCATCCAAACCAACTGTTCCCCCACAGACTCGTCTTTGCCCATGTCAACGTGTGTACACTCATGAATAATTGTGTGTGTGTGTACCTTTGTGTGTATGCGAATATACCTGTCTCATCCATCCATCTATCCACCAAAGGTTTGTGTTCGTCCATATCAACGTGTGTGCACTTATAGGCAAATGAATGCATGTATATATATATTATAAATACTGTACATACATATATATATATGGACATAACTGTCTCATCCACCTATCCCGCCCCCCACAGGCTCGTCTTTGTCCATCTCGAGGATCCGCGCGACAAGTTCAATCTCATGGTCGCAGCCATTCAGAAGATGTACTCTCTCGTGAGCGGAGAGTGTCAGGTTGACAACCCTGACGCCCCCTCCATGCAGGAGGTGATGTTGCCAGGGCACTTTGTTAACATGTTTGTCAAGGAGAAGATGCAGGAGTGGACGGCCATGTGTAAAACACTCATTGAGAACCATATCAGGCGGAATGGCGACTACAACTTTAGTGACGGTGGGTGTGTCTGTATGAATATTTGTATCTGTACTTGTGTATAATATATATAAATTATATATATATACATAAGTATAGAACTATATCGTGTACGCAGGTAATTGTTTGTCGGTGCGTGTGTGTACATGTGTTAGTTTGTAGTATAAAGTACACCTGTGTGCTTATGAATGCCGTGTGTGCATGCGCAGAAACCATTTCGACTGCTCTCTTGGCCCATGTGCGTGAGATTATCTATCTATCTCTTCCTTTCTATATATTTATCTACCTTTCTTTCTTTCTTTCTATATATTCTCTTTCTATATATTTACCTATCTATCTGTCAATCTATCTTCAGCTCATCACTCTCTCCTCTTCTTCCTTAGTCCTATTGCATATAGCAAACACACAGCCGCATTTCTCTGTGTTGGTATGTCTGTATCTACCCACGCTAAGTGTGTTGGATACCACTTGGGCGTACGTGTATGTGACGTATGCCTTGTTTTGTCTATACCCACACACGCATATGTCCTGCATGTGACACAGCCCTACGTGCATGCACCCAAGTCCTAAAATCTGGGCCGCATTTGTCCTTTTCTCCTCCCAGGCGCTTTCTTCAGCAAAATCCTAACCAAGAATGTTGTCGATATCGGGCGCAAAGTTGAGTACATGCTGGCTACGGGAAATCTTCTGTCTGTGTCTGGTCTGGATATGCAGCAGGCGTCTGGGTTGGCTATCATGGCTGACAAACTGAACTTCTACCGATACATCTCTCACTTCAGGTACTTAACCGTGACACTGTACTACAATGGTGTGTACTGTGTATGGATGGGTGGATGGAGGGATGACGCTGTACGCCTTCTATCCTTGCGGGTTAGACACCACATGCCACCCACCAAACACAATGCGACCTACTCTGTGGAACCACCACCCGTGTGTGTACTCTGTTGCGAAGTGTTAGCGCTCAGCGTTGTGCGTTGTGATATGACACACTTTATTGATTTGTCTATCTTGCTCAAGGGTTGTGATACCAAGCACTGTATTGATATATTTATATTGTACAGGGGAAACTGTCCACCGCTGGAGTTCACAGTCATATATGGCCTGCTAGCACACGGCCCAACATGCACACTTACACACACACACAACACGCCGGCTAAGCTTAGCAACTCTCTTTATGCATGTATACTCGGCTGGATAATTACACACATGCGCCTATGCTTGACTCCTTCCCCCATGCATATACACTCGGCTGCATATGTTTACACCCATGCATCTATCCCAACCCCTTTCTCCGTGCATATCCACTCAACTGCATAAGCCTGTATTAGCTAAATCTTCGATCCACTACACCCATCACCCAAATGTCCAAACGTATGCTCACCCTCTACGTCTACCCACTTCCCAGGTGCATTCATAGAGGTGCCTTCTTCTCCGAAATGAAGACCACAGCGGTCCGAAAACTGTTGCCCGAGGCGTGGGGCTATCTGTGCCCTGTACACACCCCCGATGGAGCACCGTGTGGATTGCTGAACCATCTAAGTCACACGTGTGAGGTGGTCAATGAGTTGCATGACACAGGTGGCTTGCCTGAGCTGCTGGTGTCTCTTGGCTGTGTGCCTATTGGTAAGTGGAGGTGTGTAGGTACGTGTAGGTGTGCTTGCTTCATGTGGTATTTGGACATATATATATATATATATGCCTTTTTGGTGTATGTGGATCTATTTGCATTTTTATAAATAGATGCATATGTGCGTGTATATACACACCCGATTACTCTGTCGTTATAGTCCTATGTATTATATGGTGTTGCTGCTCTCACACTCCCTCTAAACCTTGACCTATCGTCCAACCAAGTGCGTGAGTCATCTATCTCTCTCTCTCTCCACCTAGTACTCCCTCTAAACCTACCCCCCTCTCCTCACCCCAGACACGGGTGTTATACTACCCCCCAGCCTACTACAGCGTCTTCCTCGACGGCCGTGTCGTGGGCAAATGCGTACCGCAACTCGCACAGAAGGTGGCGGATAAGCTACGTTACATGAAGGTTATGAACAAGGAGATGGTACCCAGAACCCTGGAGATCACACTCATTGAACGCACAAAGGGTGGCTTGTTCCCTGGGTTATATATGTTTGCGTCACCCGCACGGATGGTAAGGCCGGTGCAGTATCTGCGAACGGGCAATAACGAGATGCTGGGGTCATTCGAGCAGGTGGGTGTGGTTGGGCTGTGTAGTGAAGTGGATGGATCTGTATTTGTCTATATATTTATATGTAGATGTAATTCAAAACGATTTTTATTATGATATATATACAGATGGACATACGTATTCTTATATGTAGTTATATTCATTTCATATATATATTATGTATGTATGTACGTATGTATGTTATATACTCCCCTAACCTTCCCCACTCCCACATCTGCCCCACGCACAGGTATTCCTTAACGTCGCCTGTCTGCCCGAGGATGTACATCAAGGCCTGACCACCCATCAAGAACACCACCCCACACACATCATGTCAATGGTAGCGAACATGACGCCCTTCAGCGACCACAACCAGTCTCCGCGTAATATGTACCAGTGCCAAATGGGCAAACAGACCATGGGTACCCCCATGGCTGCCTATCCGTACCGAACTGATAATAAGCTGTATCGTATCCGCACGCCCCAGGCCCCAATTGTCAGAAACGCGGTAGGTGTACATCCCTAGTATAGTCTTCGTTTTAGGTTTTAAGGTGTCCTGTTTTATAAGTTTCCAGGTGCATGTCTGGGAATGGTTGATCCGGTGTGCGTGTGTCTTGGTGTGTGGTAGAGAGTGTACAGACAGAGGTGTCCTATTGTAGAAGTTTCCAGGTGCATGTCTGGCTATGGTTGAGTATGTATGCGTGTATTGTTATCAAGAGGAGTGTGCCCTCGTATGTAGTAGAGGGTGTCCTGATGTCCAGCATTCCAGGTGCATGTCTGTCTAAGGGTTCGCCTGTATGGGTGTATGATAATTAATTGCCCTGTCCTATTTACACGTCCTATCAAATAACTAATCCCCAACAGAATACACTCGTTACATTACTTATACATGCATCTCACTAAACTAATACTCATTAGCATAAACTAATTGTCATTAGCCTAAACTAATATTCAATAGCCTAAACTAATCTTCATTAGCTTAAACTAATTCTCATTAGCCTAAACTAATTCTCCGCCCCTATTCCGCTGGTGCATCAGCTGTACAACCACTACAAACTGGACAACTATCCGTTGGGAGCGAATGCTGTGGTTGCGGTCATTTCTTACACCGGATATGATATGGAAGACGCCATGATTCTCAACAAGGCCAGCGAGGACAGGGGATTTGCCCACGGAACAGTCTACAAGACGAAGGTGGGTGGGTGTACGATTATGTGTATTTATATATATATATATATGTTTAAACTTATTGATATGGATATTGATTTCATGAGGGTTCGCCCCTTGAGCGGACTGTAAGGTAGAGATAGCGATGTGTATTGTGAAGACGTCACACATATCCGCACGTGATTTACAAATAAATCTTCCTATCAAGCGTGTGTGGGCGTACGTGGTACATATTGGCACGATGACAATCTAGACATGTTCGTCTGAAGATAATATCAGGTCATTGGCTGCTAAACCTAAGAACGGCCCTTCTCGCTAGCTATGTACGCGGTACTTGGAAAGTCAAATTGCTTACTCGCTGGGGGTGTCTGTGTATGGGCAGTTGTGTGTCATGTGGAGTTTGGTACAACTCACAGTACTACAGTATTCATTACACTTGCCCTATAAGTGTTTGTTTTGTATATAGTATACGTGTTCGCATTTATATGTATGTAATATACATATGCCTAAATATATATATAATGTATGTTCACTCTACATATATATTAATATTATGTATGTTCACTATATATATATTATTATTACTATTATTTTGTTCACTGTATATATATATAAACATATAGATGTATACATTAATATATCCTTGACGCTTATTTCCACCGTTGATGTTGCGTACTCTGGTTTTTAGGTAATCGACTTGACGAAGGAAAAGAGACCTGGTGAAACAATTTCGCACAGATTTGGCATTTCAGATAAAGATCTCTTGAGGTTTGAAGGACGTATTGATGAGGATGGTTTCCCACCAATTGGTACCTTTCTGCAAGCGGGCGATCCGATATACTCGTATCTGGTATGTTTATGTATATATATATATATATAGTCATGCTTCAATGGCCTTACAAATGGTACAGAAGGCTATGATTGTACACTAAGAGACATGAAAGTGCAGAGTTCTTCTGCAGTCCTAATTGAAAGGGGGTGTCTTACTGAGAAGAGTTGTATTGAAGAGAAACGAGTATTCCGGTCACCTTGCCTTAGAAATACGAATGTCCACACTTTCTCTGTTCCAAGAACACATAAAGGCGTGTGTACGTACATACATACATAAACACATACAATTATTCATATTCTGATATTCATATATTCATATATCCCTTATATACACTCATATACCCCCTATACACATACAGGACACATTCACAAACCAATCCAAGGTCATCCTGTACAAAGACAACGAGGACTGTTTCATCGACGACATCCGCATTGTGGGCAATGACACTGGCACAGAAGAGGGCCAAAAGGCCCTAATGAAGCTGCGGGTGGTCCGAAACCCGATAATTGGGGACAAGTTCTCCTCCCGGCACGGGCAGAAGGGTGTGTGTAGTAAGAAGTACGGGTCAGAGGACATGCCGTTTACCGAGGGAGGCATGCAGCCGGATATCATCATCAACCCTCACGCCTTCCCGTCGCGAATGACTATTGGTATGGGGTGGTGGGGTTTCATGCACGTCCTCGAGTATATATATATATAGTGTTTGGTTTTGGATTCGTGTTCGTGTTGTGTTGTGTTTGTGTTTGAATGTAAATATACATATATATATATATATATATGTGGGTGGGTGTGTGTGTGTGCATGTGTATATATACCACGCCCTCAGCCAAATATAATCATTAACGTCACACTTTTCTGTCGTGAAGGGCTATAAGCATATTAGATTTAACCTTTTTTCATGCACACCCATGTATAGACACACAGTGTCACAGGCACAGTGTATGTTGGATTGTGGCTCGCACCAATCATTGCGATGGACTATTAGCAAGACGTGTAATTGTAATGTGTACTTGCATAGAAACAGCTGATAGTGCAAAGTAGCTCGACCCAACCATTACGAATGACTATTTCTCAAACCGTATACCTATAGTGTGTTGCAACAATCAAGCATCTTCGAGTACCTACACGACCACAACCACATATTCAAATATGAACCCCTTTGACAAACATGTATTAAAGCGCAAATAGTTATGCATATATACAGCAACTAATAACATCATATATGTATATGTATATATATATATATATATATATATATAATAATACTACTAACTACTACTACTACACACCACCTACCCTACCTAC
>NW_014039573.1:18007-27532 GCF_001186125.1 Sphaeroforma arctica JP610 | reverse complement strand
TTGAGTCCCTCCCCTCTTGGAAAGAGGGAAGGGGGCTGATGGCTCCCTGCCTCTACCATTGCCCCGAAGGGGTAAGGGGTAAGGGGTAAGGTACCGAAGGAGAGGTGCCTTTAGGAGGGTGTCCCTGTCCCCCCTCCACCATAGATCCCCCTACGGTGCAAGGTAATCTATACTTCTCAACCCTAACCTTAGTAATAGCCATCCCAACAGGTGCCAAGTTCTACAACTGGTTATTCCTGATCTACTCCCAACCTTACAACATCCTTCAATCATCCAACCTAGCTTCCTCTCCTTTATCTTTCATATTCCTAAGTATGATCATCGGTGTCACAGGTATTGTTCTAGGTAATAACACCCTCGACATCCAACCCACGAAACTATCCCAATCATCTAACCTCTCCTTTATCCCCTAATTTAGTTGGAATCTAAGAGAAGGCCACAGGTTTCAAGCTTGACAGTGAACTAAAAACCTCCACACCTACAGGTACACCTACAGGTACACGCCCTCTACCATCCCATTTACTTAAAAATAGTGTTACCAAATGAAAAGGCACTCGTAGTTTAGCTGACGACCTAAGCTATAGTTAAAGATACCCCTCCTATGTCGGGGTATGGATGGTCGGTCCCCCGGACTGCGGGGGGGGGTCCCGTCCCTTCCCTTTGAGAGTCCCTAGTCATATAGTTTCTGTGGTGGAGGTGGGTTATCCCTATTTCACTGCTAAAGTTGTCTATAATAAAAGGGTGAGACTTTTTAGCCTCCCGGTGGTTTCTGAGTAGGGTCATCCTGAAGGGGATGTAAGTTATAATATCTCGTTGTCAGAATTCTACACCTGATATCCAAAAGATCAAAGCTGGAATCGAACCAGCGTAAAAGAATTTGCAATCCTTCGCATAACCACTCTGCCATTTGATCCCCACACCTAGAGGATATTTTTTTATCTCTCTTACTCTTAGGGGGAGCAAGCTAGCCCTCTTTGCACTCTACCATGTAAGTTTTCATTTTTACGCTACTCCAGGGGTGCTACGAGGAAGAGACCCAAAAAGATGGTAGACGAGTCAAGCAAAGGTGAGAGGGTCCCTCCCCGGAACCCGGGGAGGCGGCCCTTCGGGGTTCGAAATACTAGAAGAATACTAAAGTGTCGTATGATGGTAGATCCGATGGATGGTAGAGGCAGGGCTCCCGCCTTCAGGAAGGCTCTTACATCCTTGCGGATAGCTCGTTCCTCAGCGAGCTAATTTAATATTACTTTTTCACTCCATCCACCAATTTTACTCTTACCGAAGGAAACCTCTTCCCAGTATCTAGCAGTGGAAAAGGACTTGTTTATGCTAAAATACAATTTATCGGGGGACAGTCTGTTAAGCCTTATATTCAGTATCGTGGAGCAGACCACACAGTATCAATTCCAAGGCTAGGGTAGTTTTTTATTACAATTTTGATTAGAAGGGTGAAATTGATGGTAGGTATAAGTTTACCAAAGTTAACTCTCCTTTTAAGTACTTTAAAAATGATCGGTTTTAGTTTTCATAAAACTGTACTTAAATTCATTGTAGCACCAGAGTGTAGTTAGATTTCATCTTTAACATGCTATGCTACTCTGAAGTAGGACGTATATCTATAACCATATCTGTGTACCCTACTAGACTCAGGTAGATTATAGTGTTTATAATAAGTTAGAGTGACACATATCCATACAACTGGCTACCCTCGAGCTGTGCTTACAAAAGTTGAATCACTCCTTATCTATCACCCCCATCTTACTCTTAAGGGGACCCGTAGAATACCCTCGTACCATAGATCCCGAGGGGATAGATCTTACATTTGGGGGGGGTTAGTAGCCTTTTAGTATCTTGTACCGGGAAGGGACACCTCCGAGGTACTCGAGGGCTCTCTCTGCTCTAAGTGTGTAGGAGTCCTCCACTACCCCGAAGGGACAGGATAAGATAAGATAGGACACCTCCCCGGAAGGGTCCCTCCCTTCCACTTTCTTTCTCTGACACAGTCCTAGCCCACCCCGGGTGTCTATTCTATCCGTTATGTGACTGTAGAACTCCTTATAGTTAATCTTAGGTGGGGGGAGTAGTAGTAACACAGTACCACGACTGGTCTAATTTAGTTAAAACCATCACTTGGGGGTTGGTACCAATACATAATGACTACCTCTTTGAGCGTTAAGATAGCTACCGGGTGAGTGTGTAGGCCTAAGGCCGACGGTAGAGGTGAAAGTAACACTCGCAGGTGGAGTAATTGCTCGCTTTCTTATATAGCTTTGTTGACTTGACTTTCGTTTGTACGGGTCCGGAAGTTCTCACAGTACGACTTGTAAATGTTGATCGCTAACTTCTGTATTGAACTATCGATGTCAATCTTGTATGTAGGAGGATCACCAATATTGTAGCTATCACCTCCCGCAGTTTATTTCATTAGTATAAATATTATATTATATTAAGATATCTACCCTCGGAGGCTTATTTACAATCCAATCCAAATTTTAGAATCTTCTCTCTAAAAATATATGTATATTTATTCTCTGGGTGATAAACCCTTAGATGAGATTTTATTACGGGTACACTCCATTTCATCACTTTAGAATATTATTCTCCTGAAAGAGTATATGGCTATCCACCTTTATTTGGAGGCTATGTAGATTCAATCCCATGTCGGTTGAAGAAGTAAAGTTTAGTGGTTCGAGTGCGTAAGATCTACGGGGAGCATATCTTCCCTCCGGAGGAGGTATTATGAGATAAAATAGGAGGGATATTTAATGTGTGTATGTACTGGTGGTAATATGTGTAGAGGAGTAGTGACAAGAGAAGAAAGAGGTCGGCAGTCAGCCGAAGGAGTTATCCAATGGATAGCCGGGGGGTGATATCTGAGGGTACGAAGGGGTTAAGATAACGATAGATGGTTACATAGCTATATTACAGTATAGGGAGTAGAGTCTAAGTCCTACGAGAGGTCTACCTTAGAGGTGTCATAGGGTATCGGGGTAGCTAGTAGCCTCTTAGTTAGAGTAAGTAATCTTCTAATAGATCTAAGTGTCCTTCCCTCATTCAGGTAAGTATCTACCATAGTTTATATACTCTCTCTCACCCTACCTTTGGCTCATAGAGAGCTAGTTATAGTTGGTTATTATATCCATTTACACAGATATTGATGTGCTTGTATTTATCTGCAATTATTGACATAGACCATTTATTTTACTTATAATTTACTAAACCTCATCGGACACAGTCATGATTGGGAACTATATGCATAGGTTGATTGTTAACCGGGTGGTACGCTGGGTGACTCACTATCTTGCGGTGTCTTTCTTTCCCCTGTATTAGTCTTAGACAAGGACTTAAATCCATAGCCTCACCCATACCTACTACTGGTAGTGCATTGGCCGTCTTATTTACAAGCGGATGGTTTACCAGGTCTGCCCATCGTCCACTGAAAAAGTTCCAGATCGTAGTGTCGGTCAAGAGTTAAGCGGCATCCCCGGGGGCCTGAATATCGTAGCGTAGCGGTTACAAAGTCATTGTTTTAAAAGTGAGATGAGAGATGCCTGCCTTTTTGCACACTATATAAAATAAGTCTGTATCCCGTCTAAGACATTACCACTGGGCCTAAGAGACATCCTTACTCAATCTAGTCCTCTACTACTTAAGAGATATGTGTACTACTTCACCATCACCCATACTAGGGAGATTAATTCCTCTACACCACGAGTTAACCCATCACCGATACATCAATAGTTCTAATAGGTCCAAGGGATATAATTATACACAACACCTAACGGGACTAGAATCTCACCCTTAAATTACTAATGGTACACCCTACTCATTATTAGAACATATCACTACCTCTTGGCAGAAGGCTTACATACCTAAATTTCTCTAGCAGGAATACATATCTCCACTTCCTCTTACAAACTTATGATACCCATTATCTATCCACTACAGAACCTACTTACCCTTATATTATCATTAGGTACTCCACTAATCTATAAGTATCGGAGAGGCAGGCATCCGTAGGGATGGGGATGGACCTAACATCCCGAGGGATGGTAGAACCTTCAGGAAGGATGGGTCTTATCTTACCATATTTTAGATGGTAGTGGTGGCACTCGAGGGGAGCAAGCTTCCACTTTTTATTTTAACGGGGAAGGTCTTCCTACAGTCGTGGAGGGCAGCTCCCTCGTCAGCTAGCTAATATCTTATGATATGACTTTTACTTTTTGGAGAAGATGGAACCGAACCATCTTAATTTTTTAATCATCTCTTAACTTATTACTTCTACTAGTAAATCCAAGGGTAGCCTTCTACCATTTACCCCCGGAGCTAGCTAGCTATCTTTGCACTCCTGGTCTACACGGAGTCGACGAGGGTCCCTCCAGGGAAATAACTTAAAAATTTTAGTCTTAAGCCTACTACAGTTAGATGGTAATGTTTCTACACTCTTGACGATACGACTACTTACCTATAGTTATCAGTATGATATCAAAGTGTAAGTTATATGATTTTCCCTCACCCCCAGGCGTGTGGTCGAGTTATCACGTCTACAAATGGGTGTTCTATGATGCACTTTAATAGTGTCATTTTATTTTATTCACCCCTAGTGTCATATTTCCATACTATGTGAGAGAGTTATTCCTCAGAGAGTGGGCACCTACGGTGGTAGTTCTGATGGGAGCCCATCTCATCCCTTTAGGTATAAGATAGTTAAGCTAGTAGAGGGTTATACACAGAGGGAGAGATAGACTACAATATTACGGGATTACCTAAAATGGTAGCCTCTGTTTTTGGCGGGGATGGTGTTGTCTCCCCATAAAAATTACTTTCCAAGTGGACAGAGGAATGAATATAACATAGGACAATTATTGAGTTATCACACCACACCTATCCCTATCCCTATCTATTAAGATGTAGGTGTCTAAAGATGCAAAGAGCAAATAAGTTACCCTGGGGCCGTGGTAGAAAATATCCAAGCCGGCAAACTTCAAAATTTACTATCGGTGTGAAGAATCACTTATTAACCCTTCATTAGCTAGAAAACTATATCTCTTGTACACAGCTGGTTATCTACTCTACCCATTAGTAGCCATATAGTCTCTTGTACCATATTTTATTTTTGGGTCTCTCCCTCTCCCTCTTAGGACCGTCTATCTTATCGTAAGAGTAGTCCATCGGATGAATCTCTAAAAGAGATGTGTTGTGTTTTAAAATCTAAGAAGGATGGTAGAGGCAGGGCTCCCGCCCTCAGGAAGGATGGATCTCATCTGATGTGATCTGATCTGATGTGATCTTACAGCCCTGCCCTGCCCTCCTTTCGGATTCGAACCATCAACCTTTCGATTATCAACCGACTGCTCCCTGGGGGTTCGATTCCGTGTTGACATCTCATTTATGAATGATGGGGTTCCCGAAGGAGAGTGATGATTATTTTAGGAGGGTCCCTTCCCGGGTTCCGGGGACCCGTCCTGTCCCTTCGGGGTTCCGTAGGTACTCTCTACGAGAGTGTAGGATGTCCCTGACATCCACCACCCTTATAATATAATCTAATATAATCTACTATAATCTAGCCTAGCTTAGCTTAGCTTACACGCCCTCTCTACGAGAGTAGTGGAGGAGGTAAACGTAAACGTAAACACACCTCCTCCTACACGCTCCCTCTCGAGTAGCATAGCATACCATCCCCTCTGTAGCACCCCCCCTCTAATATACTAAGAGGGTGGGGTCCAAGGGTCGTAATTGTTTTTTTTAAGATTTGCCATATGAACAAGCCATCGTTAAAGACCATCTATTGAAGTTCCTGGTGACTGAAATTGAAATAGGCCCCCCCAATATTGGGGGGCATACTCCGATAGGCGGAGATCTCTATCGGGATCGCCAATAGTTAATATGACCATTTTAGGACAAATGGTGATACCCCTGTTAAACTAAACACAAGAAATGACAGAAGGATTAAAATTTGTAGGAGCAGGATTAGCAACAATCGGATTAACAGGGGCGGGTATAGGAATTGGAACAGTTTTTGCAGCATTATTGAATGCCACATCAAGAAATCCTTCTTTAAAGCAGCAACTTTTTTCTTACGGGATTTTAGGATTTGCATTAGTCGAAGCTATTGCCCTATTTGCACTAATGGTTGTATTCTTAATTTTATTTGCATTCTAATTATAAATGGGACGGGGGTTTCTGGAGAGGTGGGGATTTTCAACTAATCACAAAGACAAAGAAATGGGCTCTGTATATAATCTATGGTGCGTTCGCAGGTATAATCGTTTAAAGTCTTTTATTAGAAGAGAGAATTACGTCAGGATAAGAAAAGAAATCGCTCTAGAGAATAAAGGTTCTAAATTGTATAACTGAGCGATAAGTAACCACAAGTATTTTAATGACAACTTGTTTAAGATACTTTTAATTTTTAATATCATTTTTATAAAGATTGTGTTACTTGATATTTTAGAAGGTAATCAAAAAATCTTATTTTTGATTGTAGCCGTATGTTTCTATTGGATATTTTTTTCTTTAGTTATTTACTTACTAATAAAAGCGATAATTGAATTATCCTTTGCGATTATAAATTGGAGAAAGTTTTTGATTAGAAACAGTCCTTTAAAATTAGGTGAATCTATCGGAGCCGTATTTGAAGCTACTCCTAGTATCGTTAGATATTTTATTGGAGCGGGGATCGCGACTGCTGGAGGCATGGTTACCTTTACAGAGGCCCATAGGACTTTAGAGCCGAATATGGCGGACGGTGACCGCCCTATTGCTAAGTCTTGGGAGTGAACCAAAAATAAAGTTGGCGAATGGAAGGGTAGTCCGGTAGATTTACCTTCATAACTTCAGGTCCCTAGCTCTATAGTGGGTGAATCTGTAACTCATCTAAGATTAAATTCCCTAGAGCGAGATTTACTTGAAGTTAAAAAAAGTGAAATAGCGTTAAAGGTGAAAAAGGCAGCTATTGAGAAAGCGATTTCATCTAATAAACCTTTTTAATATTAGAACACAAATCGGGTCCGAATAAACCTTAATTAAATGTGTCCCTTCCTATCAAGGGGGGACACTCCCCGGTCGTAGGGGGGCACTCCCAAGGGGGAAGCACTCGAGAGGGAGGACTCCCTCGAGTCCCGTCCCTGAGGACAGTGATGTACTTCTCTGAATTCAAGAAGGAACACTCTAAAGACCGATGGCTCAATTTGGTAGAGCGTAGCGGGAACGCTTTAATTAATGGTTCAAATCCATTTCAGCCTATATTCTATAAAGAGGATAACCCGGTTAGGTGGAGGGTCGTGGATGTCAGGGACATCCTATGTGAACAGGTACACCTACACGCCCTCCCGAGAGGATACTATGGAGATAGCTATAGCCAAAAAAAGAGATGGTACAAGAGACTATGTAAGATGAGATCCATCCCTCGGGAGACCCTCGGTGGGCGAGCCCTTCACCAAGTAGAGCTTTACCCTATCGGGTCTTATTACATAAACCTTTACCTTACTCACGTCACCCCAGTACTGCTCTTCATAATACTGGACGCTCTGCTATTTTTTAACTAACAGACATTCTAACTCGAGTAAGGAGGTTAAAATTTTTATGAATAGGACGCACTTTTAGCCGTCACTTATGTCTATCCAGATCCGCCTCGGGGTGTGTCTGTTTAAAAGCGAGTGTGGAAGGATCTAGATAACCATGGAATAAAGTCGTTCGAACTCAGGAGAGGGAGTAACTGTTTATCGAGGTAGTAGATAATAACCTCAGACATGTAGATACGAGGGGTGTCCATAAACTTATCTGGGTAGTAGGCTACAACCCTCGGGGGTCTTAGGGACCCCTCCTACCTCTTGTGGTTATATCTCTCCCATCTCAACTACTACCCCAGATCTAGACATTTTATCCATGAGAAACGCATAGTCAGAGGAGAGAAGAGTTGATACAATTGGGTTAGATGATCCCCGCGGGGATAAGGTGTCCCTACGGGATAATACACATGTTTATCACTTCATAACCCTTGATCTATCACAGTCTAGCATAGACTATGCCTAGAGTCCCCATCCTCACTCCGCTAAACATACGTTAACACTCTCTACTGAACCAATATACCTAATTGAGACTTTTTTAAAATTCTTACCTTATTTAACTACTGACTGAAGACATTACCTAAAAAAGGGTGGGGAAGAAGTTCAATTTTTCCGTACAACCTATCATGTAAATTGCTGATCCCACAGAGATTTTTATTTTTTTCCAGAGTGAAAATTAATCTTACAGCTAGTAACAACCCCGGGATCTTATAAGGTTATTGGGTCAACTTACTATTCTGGGTTATCTAACGAGTGATTGCAAAAGTCTACAAGGATCGTGGATGGTGGGTGCTCCCTGACGGACTCCCGTAGAGAGCACCACGGTGGAGGGTCCTATTGGGATTAGTGAATACGTACAAGACTATACCGATAGGGTGCTATGTGTCTGCAATAATATCAGGTGTGTGGACTCAAGACAAACGAGGATAGTCCCACGGGTAGTGAAGTCAAGTTTTAAAACTTCGTTCCATTCACTATGCGGAGTCTGCCTTGTTGCATGATACCATCTGGGTACTACACAGAAAGTCTCTAGAGTCACTGCCACACAATACCGAACTCACAGAAACAGTAAATGATTTTTAGAGTGCTTTGCCCAGGTATCTCACCGATCGATTCTTGCTCAAGGTCAGTTTTTGGGTAGCTCCACTTAAATTTTGTCTTGGTCATCCACTCTAGTTTATTTGGACAGAGAGATTTGTACGCGCGAGGATATGGGTTTACTTTCACCAGGTGATTGAGTGACGATAATTATACCGTTAAGTCATAGCTGTTCATCTTTGGTAGCATTACAGTGAAGATAAGATTTAAAGCAGTAGGATAGATTGAGAAAGGTTACTGCAGTGTTGAGATCCAAATCCATTCTCATAGTGTCGGCTCCTATGACACTAAACTTGCTGGCTACTCTATTTGTACTCTTGCTTGCATTACCCTGAGGTAGAGGTGCCTGTTGACTCAAGTCTTAGGTCTTAGGTCTCTGCACTTCTTCATCAAAGTCCTTGCTTCCATGGGATTGCGGCTTATCACAGTGGCAGTCGCTATCGTAGGTTTTGTAAGCCATGCGAGAATGCATATGACTAATAACTCAAGGGATGTCGAGGATATGCTAGTACACAAATTCACAGCGACCATGGCAGCAAATTACTGTGGATCGTACCTGACAACTAGGAATAAAAGTGGTGCACTTGTCTTGTAAGCGATGCGAAGGCAAGGCGGAATTTGGAGAAAGCAGGTAATCCATCTGCGGGTACAAGGTCACGGCTAGTAGTTCGGGCTGCCAACCTACAGCCTACGGTCCCACCTGTGCCTACTCGCTCACCGACAATATTGATGGCAGCTCTACCACTTCGCGCTCCTGGTACACGTAGCGGTAGATAGCAAACCTACCGCCTAATGAGTAAATGGTTGCAGTCGCTACCGTAGGTTCTCTAAGCCATGCGAGAATGCATCCACCATTACA
>NW_014039573.1:16085-16603 GCF_001186125.1 Sphaeroforma arctica JP610 | reverse complement strand
CTATTATATGAACTACTGTACGGACAGGTGGTCGCCGGTAGGGACATCACTCCTGCGAGAGAGATCCTCTTTCTAGTAACCAACTAGGGTGACTTCCACTACTGTTATATTACGTATGGGTTAGGTACACCCCTCCAAGACTGTCTGCACGTCTGTCCTTTTATGTTCACCGGATCTACTAACCCGATTGGATTAGGATACGATAATATCACATTCACCACCCACTCTCAACAAGGTAAGTGGTTGCAAAGTAATTTTATCTGTAGCTATATGGTAGGTCCCTCTTTTATTCTCTTCTCTTTTATTTTAGGGACCGTCCGTACATGGTGGGGGGCTATATTAGAGCCCTCCTATGTGTACACCCCTCCTCCGGTACCCCCTCGATCCCCGTAGGGGACAGTACGAGGGTGTCCCTGTCCCTGTCCCCACCACCCTCGTACCATCGAAGATGTAGGCTAGATTATATTAGATTATATTATAAGGGTCACCAGGGGAGACCCTCCACCATCTACAATGGA
>NW_014039573.1:14038-15636 GCF_001186125.1 Sphaeroforma arctica JP610 | reverse complement strand
CCCCCTACGGGGAAATGGATTACCCTTTGGGGTTCAAAGTGGTGTCTATCTGAAACCCCCGTAAGCTAGTGGAGTCTGAGGATAAAGATAAAGATAAGTTATGGGTGCCAGTGGCAATGGATCTTAAGTAGAGTAAATAAAGGGATGCAAAGGTAATGTGTTCTAGGAAAGAGGTAAGTTACTTCTTGATAGATTAGGGGGGGGCCCATCCCTAAAGGGATGATCCTTGAGGCAATCGTAAAAGATAGGCAGGTAAGCTTCTGATGTATGATATCCTGTACTACATCCCGTAGGGACGCCTCTTCCCCTACGGGGATGATTTAGGGCATTGAGAGATTCGAACTCCCGGCCACGGTATTAGAAGTACCGTGCTCTATCCAGCTGAGCTAAATGCCCATGATCCCCGCTCCGCGGGTATCGAAGATGTAGGAGGGTGTCCCCTCCACCATCGTAGGTCCCCCGACCGTACATCCTTCGGATCGTAGGTCCAAGGGACCATACAGGCTTCCCTGTCTTCTAAGGGATGGTAGCCTGCTACGAGGATCGTAGGTCCCCCGACCGTAGCTTATGTCCCCGGGGGGATCGTAGGTCCAAGGGACCGTACAGCCTTCTCTCTCCCTCCGGGAGAGGCATCCAAGGAATCGTACATCCCCCCTAAGAGTAAAAGTAAGATCGGGGGAAGTAGCATAGCATCATGGAGGGTGGTTACCGAAGGTGTAGGAGGGTCCCTACGGAACCCTCCACCATCCTCCTACACTGGTGGAATGCAAAGCTTGCTCCTACGGAAGCCCTCCTATGTGTACAGGTACACCTACACGCCCTCCCGAGTAGCACCCCCCCGTGCTACGGGGGGTGCCCTTGTCCTCTACGAGGGTCGTGGCCCTCCTACATGTAACATGAGATCCGAAGGATCTTACATCCCTTCGGGAGTAGCATCCCTTCTTTCGGATCTACGATATGGTGGAGCCCTCCTACACGCCCGCTCTCCTTGAGTGTCATTCTCATTGTGAGTGTCATTCGCCCCGTAGGGCTACGGGATCTCGACCCCACCTCTGGGAGAGATCTGAATGTGAATGCCGACAGCATTGTATATCCCCGGGGTCGTAGATCCATACTCTCTGATAACTATAAGAGTTGCTCCGAAAAAGAATTGAACTTCTTCCCCACCCTTTTCAGGGGTGTGTACTAACCATTATACTATCGGAGCTTTTTTTACGTTAAACCCCTTAAGATGTAGGTGTTGCGGGATTTGAACCCACAGCCAATACATTAAAAGTGTAATGCTCTGCCTTATTGAGCTAAACACCTTCTAGGGTGTAAGGGGTGGTTAAGTGGGAGAGAGGTGTCCTATCTTATCTTGTCCCCTTGGGGTACAAGTGATATCGATAAGGGGTAGCTGACTCAGGGGGAGTAGAGATATACTGTGTTATAAAGGTAAGAGTACACAAGGAGATGGCAGAAGATAAGCTAATGGTAGAGGGCAGAAGCCCTCGTACATGGAAGATCTCGTAGAGATCTCCCATCCCCTCGGGAAGACTGTAGCATAAGAGGGTGGGGGGACCCTTATAATCTATCCTACAGGCACCCCTCCTTCGGTA
>NW_014039573.1:11356-13460 GCF_001186125.1 Sphaeroforma arctica JP610 | reverse complement strand
AATAGTCTATGGGTTAGCTATTATAGATGGTGTCTAGTGAGGAGTGTACTATCAAAGGAGGGAGTTATTTACTTGGGATGACAGAAAGCACCATAAATTAGTTTCCGCGGTAACTGTTACTAAAATTCACATTTCCTATGACAGATGGATCTTTGTGCACAACTGGGTTCATGTATCCGTGTTAATTGTGTTATCACACCGCTTCATTTATCAAGCAACTTCTTTGCAATAGGTCTTATCTGACAATAAACGTTGGAATAGTAGGTTGATCTAAAGCCGGAGCACGGACGACACTTTCCAATCGTCCAGCAACGCTTGCAACCTACACTATAATTACCTCGGTGGACAGTGGTTAATAGCCTAACCTGGTTAGCCATTTATTTACCTGCACAGTAAAGATTAAGATAGAGGTGATAGTTTTGTGTTGATAGGGAATAATCACCCATTGGTCATATCTTCTTGCCCCGCCCACAGGAAAGGATACCATGGTTCTCCTAACGCTAGTGCTCTATCTATTGTAAGCCGGCTACCCTCTCTAAAAGAGAAGAGAGACACAGTAAGAGGGAGGGGGTACCCCCGATATTAGGGGTACGATGTCTGGGTACCCAGACATCTACCCCCTCCACCGAATAGTAATATTACTCCTAAGAACACCAAATACTTAACACTGATTAAGGTACCCTTAAACTAAAAAAACGAGAATATCTTTCTAAGATTGATAGATCTTTCTACTTGTCAAAGGCACATCGTAGATTGTATGCTGGATTATTACTTATGGTCCTAGCTGTTTAGAAACTATCCCTTTATATAGAGAGCGTGTAGAAGGACCTCCTTCACTACCTTTTACACAGTATAGTAGCCCTCTTAGACTCTCTCTTTATTGGGGTGTTTCTATATCTTATCCCATTTAAACACCAACTGTCCCCTTTATAAATTTTAATATGTGGTACGAAAATAAACTAATCTAGTAATCCGCCATTCAACAACTTTTATCAATTGAATATTTCACTAACTCATGAATCTCTCATCCACTACGCGGGTGATCTCCGTAGACATGTGATAACAGCTGGAAGTTAACCGATGCTACGATCATCTTCTACTGTGAAATACAGACATGCAGTTACCTTTAGGTGGGTACACTAAGAAGATTATTGACTGGAGAGAAGAGGTTGGACAGGAACCAAAGCTAGTTAGCCTGGGTAAACAGATAGACCACATATTTATAGCTTAAAATTTTTAACGATAGAGAACCAACACCCTCTCATTTAGTTTTACTGTCTACTACTTTATTTATTTTGAGACGTTCTGCCTCGGGGAGATTATTTTATTCCAAGAGTAAAAGTTAATTTTATTAAATCAATAATAACTAAATATTTTAATTCTAAGAATGCAAATAAAATATAAATAGCAGTTTCTGTTTTATCCCCTGTTAAGAACCAAAGGTTAATTCCATATTTGATAGTTGTCTGAATTGAATGTTCAACGCCATCTTGTAATTTATTTTCAATTGCAGTTGCACTAATCCTTGTTCTACTGATGAAATTTTTAATTTGTTACCAACTGTGTTCATCCATTGTTGAAATTCTTCATTAGTTATCGGTTTCCAACACATAATCTTCTGCAAATTATTGTTGTTGGGACTGTATCACACAACAGGCTATTACTTCAATAGCCCATATGTCTTTAAATACAGACATGTGTTCACCGTAATCCACGTCATGCAATTCTGTCATTGGGGGGAGTCCCTTGTCCCTTCTGGGTAATGCTCTAACCTTTGATGTTATAGCTTCGATGGTGATCCCTCCTTTACAAACATCCACATAGCTCCCTCTCCAGTCATCGACGATGGTGTAAACTTTACTCAGTCACCCGAGATTATTATCAGTTATAGAACTTGAACCACCCTTAGTTAAGGTTTCAGTTATCCTCTCCACTTCTAGCTATATCCTCTCCTCTCTTAGAGGTACCCTCTATCTTACCTTAGTGTATTATCTCTCACCTACCTAACTACTATATATTGCCTTGAGCCCGGGATATCCCTTCCGGATCCTCTTAAGGATATATAGCTACCCTTAGGTACCTCTACTTACCATATTATTTATGG
>NW_014039573.1:7576-10828 GCF_001186125.1 Sphaeroforma arctica JP610 | reverse complement strand
CTGGGGTAATGCTATACTCTTATTAGAATATTGGTCTGTATGTCGTGATTCCAAGTCAATGCTGCACCGGTAGGGTAATATAATAATTTATACCTAGGTCGTCTCTTCAGTCATAATTTAATTAGCACAAAGATCATCCTATCTTCATTTTACCTTTTATACTTTATTTTAAAGTACATTCCACTCAGACTATCATAATCCTGTATTAACCACCACGCAATACTTGAATAAAAATAAAAATATAAACTATCGGAGAGGCAGGCATCCGTAGGGATGGGGATGGACCTAACATCCCGAGGGATCCCCGGGGGTACCGAAGGTGTAGGAGGGTCCCGAGGCCCTCCACCATGTAAACTATCCTACGGCCCCTAAAATAAAAGAGGGGCCGTACATGGTAGAACCATCAGTGAAGGAATTAGCCAGGCAATTAGCGAATCAATTGGCCAGGCAATAAGTCAATAGGCTAATCTAGAAGTCGATAAATGACTGGACCAACAATTTTAAAGTTTTTTAGAATATCAAGATGATTTTAAAAATAAAGTAGTAGAAAGTTGACCTTTTTATATTTTTAAGATGTAAGGTATTTTAAACCCAGTAAGAAAACCATGTCCCCGTAGGGATAGCTTCTTCGATCCCCCCCTATACTCTTATTGCCAATTTATATTGTGGTTGATTGTGTGGTCCACCCCCGTGGGCGATGGTAATTTTAGACGGGACTGATTCGATTCCGTTGGTGTCCTATCTTTTGTGACACCCCGCCCCAGTCTAAAAAAATACCATTTTTTATCTCCCATCCCTAAATTAAAACCTCATTCTTATCTCTTAGGGAAAATCTAGATACTCCCCTGGTGGATGGCCTATGGTATGTTCAAAGAGATTAGAGTACCCTTCCTTAGTTATTGGGATGGGTGGTTAGGGAGTAAGTATAAGTCTGTGAGAGTCTACAATCTGTAATCAACGGGAACAGGGTATTATTTAGGATCCTAATGGCTTGAGGTAAGCTAAGCTTGTGTATTGAGTAGTAGTACAATTGTTATGGAGTATCCTCTGTGGTCCTGCTACGCTGGGCTAGTATCCACCATCCCTCGGGAGCCCTCTACAATCCCTCGGGAAAAGAGACTGTAAGATCCATCCCTTCGGATCTACGATAGGCAGCACTAGTGTATAATCTCAGGTGTTGCTATATACCTGTGTATGACACACTCGTTGAGAGTTTAATAGATTAAAATGAGATTAGGGACACTTGCAAATAAAGTAAAAAGTTGTAAAAGTAAAAGTCAATTCTTGTGTTAGTAATAGAATAGAGTTAGGAACAAACAATAAAAATAGAATATGGTACAAGGAGGCACCTAATACAATAGATTTAGAAACCTCAACCTTCTGTATTGGACTTAAAATTTCTAATAGAATCTCGACCCCTCCCTTGGGAGAGATCTGGGTGTGGATGCCGTCTGGCGACAGCATTTGATTAGAATATCCGTTTTTTTGGATCTCTTCAGTGAGTGTTATTTTTTCTACTCCGCCATCCATATACATTTTAGAAATTAATTTTAAATAGTAAACAGAAGCAACCACAGAAGTAAGAATACCTAAAATGGCGATTATGTATCATCCATTTTTAATCGCAGCAGTGAATATGAATCACTTGGCGAAAAAGCCGGCTAATGGTGGTATTCCGGCTAAAGATAGAACAATAAAAGCTAAACTAATAGTAAGAAGAGGTTGTGCTCGGGATAAACCGTATAATTCAATAATATAATTTAAGGGTTTGGAATTTAATTGTTTTTTTAAACTTAAAATCAGAGCAAATAAGGCCACAGAGGTAATCATATATATAATCATGTATAAAATTAAAGCGGATGCAGTTTGTCTTTCAACCCCGGATAAAAAGCTAATAAAAACATAACCGACGTGACTAATTGCACTATAGGCAAATAATCTTTTGATTAAAGATTGGTTTAAGGCGCCAAGAGATCCAATAATCATACTTAAAATAGCACAAACACCAAAATAATATCCTAAATAATTATTTAATGGGTCTAAAAAAACTAACCGTAACATTAAAGTTAAAATAGCTAATTTTGGTACAATTGCAAAAAAGGCGGTGATTATAGTAGGCGAACCTTGATAGACATCGGGTAGTCACATATGAAAAGGTGCTCCTCCTACTTTAAAAACTAAAGCTATAAAAATTAAAATACTTCCTACAGCTAATGACCCCGCAGGGTCCCGAGAGGGCCAACTATTTAGATTTTCTCCTCCACCTCAACTAAAAAGAGCTATTTCTTTTAGTGAATCGATGTTTGTTAATCCTGTACTTCCATAAATCAAAGAAGCACCAAATAAAAAAATACCTGAAGATAATGCACCCAATACAAAATATTTTAATCCTCCTTCTAAACTACCTTCTTCTTCTCTTTTCATAGCAGCTAAACTATAAAAAGATAAAGCTTGTAATTCCATTGCTAAATAAATCGTTAATAAATCATTAGCCCCAACTAATAAGAGTACACCAGTTGTACCTAATAATAAAATTAAAATCCCTCCCTTATGGTGACCGAGTCCCTGAGGGATGTCTTCGTGCCCCCCTCTTTCCGACGGGGGGTTTTCATTCCATAAGATTAAGACAAAAAGTAAACCTAGTAGTGTTATTATTTTTACACCTAAAATTAAAATATCCACTTTCAGTGGGGGCATGCTCTCGCCGGATGGCATCCCCATAGATCACCATCTCTGAAGACAGGTGGTGTCAAGACAGCCTTGCGGGCAATTTATTTGGGTCGTCCCTAAAATTACTATAGTTAATATAATTAAAGTGATGGTTAATTTTTTTATATCACTCTCACTCTCACTCTGAGGTAAAATAAAAAAGATTAGTAAAAATAATGCAGCGGAAACTAAATAGAATTCTCCTAAAAAGTTATGCACGCCATAGAAAACATCTGTCGCAGACAGACTTCACCCGCAATAATTATTATTTAAATTTATCATGCTGTCGCCACACTCAGATCTCTCTCGGAGGGCACAGCTCTATCCCGCGGACACCCTCACCCCACTCTTAGTGGGGCCAGTACGAGGGCCCCCCCAATCCCCGTATATTAGGGGTACCGGAGGAGGGGAGGGGTGTAGGAGGGGCATGAGACCCTCCACCATGTAGTATACGATTCCTTTCCTTTCCTTTCCTTCTCTCCGAGAGCAAGCACTCTACCATCTAAAATATGGTACATGGTGGAGAGCGGGGTGGTACGACTA
>NW_014039573.1:5766-7327 GCF_001186125.1 Sphaeroforma arctica JP610 | reverse complement strand
CAAGAGTGGGGGACCCCAAGGGGAGGGGACAGGACACCGGAACCCGGGGAGGGACCCTCCTACACGCCCGCTCCCTCCCCCCTATGGGGGAGTCCCTTTTGGATCCCTTAGAAGACGGGGATGTAAGATAAGATCCATCCTTCCCGAAGGCGGGAGCCCTGCCTCTACCATGGTAGAGGGCTCTCGTAGAGAGGGCGTGTAAGCTAAGCTAAGCTAGGATAGATTAGGATAGGATAGGATATAAGGGTGGTGGGTGTCAGGGACATCCTACACTCTCGTAGAGAGTACCTACGGAACCCCAAGGGGAGGGGACAGGACGGGTCCCCGGAGCCCGGGGAGGGACCCTCCACCATCTACAATACTGCCCTCTACCATCTTACGTGGTGGAGTGCAAAGCTTGCTCCCACGGTAGCCCTCCTACATGTAAGATCCTTTGGATCCCTTAGAACACAGGGAAGCCTGTACGCTACGATCCTCGTAGCCATGACTACCATCCTATCGCTTTTTCAGAGACTTAGATTTATCCCCACCTTTTTTGTTTTTTTTCTCTTATAGATTGCTCGTTTTTTCGTAAAAATAAACTCCCCTAATTTTAACCCCACCTTATCTTCATCTATCTTTATTCCTCTATAAATTTGCCCATTGTATACAGAAATTTTATGTCCTATATACTCCGGAAAAATCATTGAATTACTACTACCTACCAGATCGACTACGACACCCCGCAGGGGTGCGCTGTCCCTCTTATGAGATGAGCTCAGGGACTCTGATGTCTTAACTTTATTCTCTTTACCTTTCGTTCTTATTCTTTGGTTATCTATCGTCCTTATAGATTCATACAGTTTATAATCTAAAAAAGGTATTTTTCAAATCGATCTTGCCATTTCAGAGAGACCGGAATTGAACCGATAACCTTTCCCTCCCAAAGGGAATATTCTACCGGATTGAACTACACTCTGTTTCACCATCTTACATCCCTGCTTTCGGATGGTGGAGGGACCCTCCTAAAGGCATCTTCGATACCTACGGGATAATGTAATAGCATAGTTATAGAATGCGTAGCGAGCGAAGGAGGGCATAGCCATAAGAAAATGAAAGTCTTGGAATGAATTTAGTGCTCAATAGCTGAGCTGAATAAAAAAGATGAGACAGTCCCGGCTTCCTGCGTAGCAGGGAAAGTATGATTTCCCCGTAGGGGGGATCATACCCCTTCGGGGATATGATAGCATGGCAGACTAGTGGAGGTGTAGTATATACTATCTATAGATTGGGGGTAAGGTGTAGGGGGTGATATAGGTATATGCTAGGAGTATCAGATAAGGTAGAGAGAAAACTAGGGATGTTTAATGGAAGGATAGTGATGACCATGTATGATGGACAGATATCTGGGGTATCCAGATAGAGTTACAGCTACAATAGGGTATGTGACTACCTGAGATAGGGATAGGGGAGTCTATTATAGGGGAGTGTATAGCCTACTATAGGGGGACACAGATATACATAATCACAGAGGTGTATGGAGACCTATGACCAGGGTAGCGATAGTCGTGTGGGAGGTGAC
>NW_014039573.1:2024-5725 GCF_001186125.1 Sphaeroforma arctica JP610 | reverse complement strand
GAGAGGGGAGGGGTATCTTAGATAGTGATGGTATATCCATCCATCTAGGGGTAGAGGTATGGGGTATATAGAGAGGTCTATGGGCCACACGTGAGCCCTTCTATGTACTAGACAGAATATGCAGTCTTAGCTAAATAATAGACACGACCAAAGGGAGTAGGCTATAGATATGTTTATATTAGGTTATTGTATGAGTATAATGTGGAATATTTGATAGGTGAGTAGATGGCTCAGTGTTTTCGGTTGTACCTTCCTCGAATGAGTGTAGCTATGTATGCTATTGTCTGTGTCTATGACTTATTGTTCGTTATGTTTAGTTGTGTTATTTTTCTGGTGTCTATACTCTTGATCTTTCTTGTTTGTCACTGTAGCTTGACTTCTTCCTATTTTGTTCTTCAGTATCTTGTGCTATAATCCTTCTCATTGTGACTTGTTTCTATCATGGGGGATAACCTTAGTACCTTGTTGTGCAGGCTCTATTGCTTGGGTGTGCCTATTGAGTAATACAGCTTATGTTGTGTAGGGTGATAGGTCCAGTGTAGAGGAGTGCTGATTAGTAGTATAGAGATGTTTGCCTAGAGGTGTCACATGAATGTATCCATGGTTCCTGGTATGATCGGTAAAGGTTGTTGATTAGTATGGTTGATGGTGACTCTTTGTTCTTGTAGGTCTGTCTAATGAGGTTCTCTTGGGCTGGTATGGGTTATACTGTTCTGGTTCTTATATGTGTTGTTCAATGTTTTGGTTTCTATGATAGTTCTGATGTGGCCTAACGGTGTTGTGTACATAGAGCTCTCAATGCCTTCTTTTCCTCTGTGGTATATAGTAAAACCCCTACAGTGTCTAATAGACTCTTCCCTCCCTAGGATAGCCACCCTTGGGGATAGTTATGATTACCCTAAAGGGTAGATGTAATGATAATGTAAATGAAGCAGGCTTAGTATTTTTTGGCTTCAAAAAAGTGATAAATTCCAGTATTTGACTCTGATGTTGGATTTATTTATGTACATCATTTTTTAGTATTGTTGTGAGTTCCAGAAAGGTGATATGTGGATGAGCAATAGAAGTAAGTATGGTTCATTGTCTAATAGTGGTGTAGGATCTGTAATCTTGGGGAGAGTTAGATATATCTTAAGTCGGTGCAAATGAGTATAAATTAGATCTGTTATATTATTCCTTAGGAGTGTTAGGGGATATATAGTCATAGCTTTTTAGTCGTAAGACTAAGGGTAAGAATATGAATGAAGTCTGTGTCCGGGTTATTCGTAGATGTAGGTTCAAATTATCTCTTGTAAAAAAATAATATTCTAGGCACCCCACCCTTGACGAGGGGATCACTTGCCTCCAAGACAGTGAGATGAGGAAGACCCTACAGTGGAGTTAGATCCCGTAGAAAAGTCCACACTTTTTGCAGTGGAGTGCAAGGAAAATCGAAGAGGACTCATGTCAACTAGATTCGAGCCCCACGCATAAAGCTCCTTGAACCCACTGCAGTTAGCCAAGGGCGAGAGATCAGAGAGATGGGGATGCTCACTTCTGTCGATAGCCCATAAGACTTTCCAATTCGAGAGACACCTTTATAGGTGATAGGTTTTGTGGGAGGGTTACCCCATCCCATTCGAAAGTTTCAGAAGACATCATTCACTAGGTTGTCTGACATAGTGATTTCTTCATGACTACCTATAAAGATTAAGTACCGAAGATCTTTTGGAAGGTTCTCGAATCTTCCAAATACAGGCGGTCCGTGAAGATCTTTTTTGAAAAAAATTTATGGATAGAGATGACTCATAGATTCATTTAAGTTTATTCGACCGGTGAAGAGAATTTATATCATGAATTTCCTACCCCTGGTAGGAGGTGATTCTAGTTCTAGTTTTAGATCCCTAATGAAAGGAGTCCAGTCGTAAAGACCAGGAACTACTTAGGGTAGAAGGTAACCGATCCCTGGGGGGTTCAGGGGTAAATCTACGAAAGAGGGAGGGTAACTGGAAATTTTTCTGACTTGTTAAGATGGGCGAGGCCAAAATCAGGTAGGAGATTGTATGCGGTGAGTTGGGAGGCATTCACAACGAAGATGACATCGTGGTGTGGGCATCAAAAAAGTAGTGAAGTGAATTTTCATCAAGAGACTTCCAGCACGGGGCATCTTTTTTGTTTTCCTGTCAGTCGTGAAAGAAGATAGAAATACAAAGGAATCAATAGACCGGAAGGATGATTCATTCTCAGAACGTCAACCATTAAGTTAACGACTATGCAGTAGGGGTGGTCTGTCCACGGAAGGCGTCTGACAATACTGACTTTGGTCGTCACAGCAAGAGAGACGACGACTTTGTCTATGCGCACAAGGTGTTGGTCAATACCGATTCATTTGAGTGAGGGATGTCGAAGAATACTGATTCACTTGTGTGAGACACACTCTTAGGGTTAGCCTATACTTCAAGTATAAACCATGTCATGTCAAAAAAAGAGGGAGTTCTTTCAACTCAAGCAATTACCAATAGATTGGACGACGACAAGGAAAACTTCTATCAGATTTTCCTCAGACAAGGTCATATTGCAAGTGATGCTTGCGATCATCTTCGCACTTACTACGAAGAACAGCGATTAAGTAGTAGCAATATAACCCCTTACATTCATTGGTGTTAACTTAAGATACAAGTGTATAGGTACTTCGTCGTAAGAGAAACCACTAATGAATCCTATGAATATCCCTCCAAAAAGGGTAGTCTCCAGTCCCTTCCGATAGAGTTTGAAGACTGCATTGATGTCAGGCTGGAAAATAATCGGTTTTCTTATTTCATTCCTGCTGCACTCAGAGCATCGAAGTGGTTGAATTTCTCGTGACCGTAGACTTCCACAGGCTCCATTGTCACATTTGCCTGAGATAGACTGCACACCACCGAGGTTCGAAACTCTTCTGCAAAGATCACAAAGCATTATTTCCTGACCTCTTCTCACAGGGCTAAAGGATGGGCAGATGTTCTGCGAATTAGTTCCACCAGACAGATAAATACGGCATATTATTCTATTTGTCCAAGGGTGATGACAGTAGTAAGAACAGGTAAAAGATGATCGATCCCGCCTACGAAAGTTAACCGTCTGTACTCCGGAAAGTTAGATACTAACACTGATACTCAGGTGACCTAGGGCTATATTACACCAGGGTGGCTGATGGTTGGAGATTTATATACTTTGGATGTCCTGAAGCTTTATCTGTTGTTGATTAACAAGGAGAGAGGTTAGTGTGACAGGTGCACAGATTATCACAAGAGGATTTCTAATTCTATCTACATTCTTTGAGTTACCCCATTTATGTGGATTGATTACCTAGTTTTATTTCTACTGTTATTCTATTATAGCTTTTTATATTTATTGGCACATGTCCAACACTGATTGATTTAATCTATAGAACTAGCTAGTGAATCATCACCAGTTGGATCTCTCTATCAACCTGAATTTCTATCCAATAAAATTTTGACAAATAAAGGGATAGTCACCCCCGTCCTTCCTCTAGGTCAGCCCCTTGGGTCAGGGGTCAGGGAATAGCCGAGAGGCATTAGAGTTGAGTTAGTAATATAATTAGAGGTAGTGTCTTTTAGGAATGAATAGATTCCCTCGTGGGAGGATCTAAAATCTACTTCTTGGGGTATCGAAGATGCCTGTAGGAGGGAGACCCTCCACCATCCCCCAATCTTAGGGGG
>NW_014039573.1:0-1138 GCF_001186125.1 Sphaeroforma arctica JP610 | reverse complement strand
AGGGGGGAGCAAGGAGGGCTGTAAGATCACATCACATCAGATCACATGAGATAAGATCCATCCTTCCTGAAGGTGGGAGCCCTGCCTCTACCATGCCCTCTGGGGTACCCCACCCTCGGGAAAGAGGCAGACTGTAAGATCGCATAAGAGGGTGGTGGAGGGTCTCGGGACCCTCCTACAGGCACCTTCGGTACCCTCGGGATCTGCGATAGATTGGAGTTGATTGCTCGTAGGATAATCAGCTAATAGTCGTAGGGGGTAAAAAAATTAAAATTGAAAGGCTATGAAGAGTAACTTGAGCGACGACATTTTTCCTATGATTGTTAAGAACTTCCTGTTATCATTAGAGGACGAGATAGGGGGGGGGTATGGCCCAGTGTAGTCTTCCTCGGCAAATAGGAGGTGAATATAATTTTTATTAATAAAATCTAGAGAGTAAAAAGATGACCCCGGTGGTGGATAAATGTGTATTGACTACTGGAGAATAGCTATAGCAACTAGTCAATAAATAGAGGCGTGTAGGTTATAAATTGAATTAGTATTTATCAGGTAATGGTAAAAATTATAGATACTAATTTCTGATATAAGTAATCAATGTATAAAATTTTTCTGTGTGAGGGTGAGTGAAAAGCTAATTTAATCAAATTGTTATACTCTACTCAATCATACTTGGGTGAATTGGAGTAGGTATCAATTATTTTACAGGAACTCAAATTTAGTAATCAGTTGAAAAGTTAGTATTTATTGTAATCACTTTATTCCTTTGTGACCAGTACTTCTTATCAGATGAATTTTTTGGTGATATAATTAAACAATAATTACAGCTGGTAATGGGTCCCCTTTGGAGAATGGGAGGAGTAATGGGATATGATAAAGACCGTCCATACCCCTGAAAATTGTATAGAGTATAGAAGTTTCTATGGGAATGTAACTTTTACAAGAGGATCCCCCCGGGGACATGGTTTCCTTACTGTGTTAGGTAAAATAAATAAAACTATTAAGTTAATCATAGGGCGACCAGAAATTATTAATTTTTATCGTCAGAGGTAAACTCCTTCATCTTGAATTAGGGTGAGAAAACCTTCTGGTTCCTCCCATTTCCCCTTCAATCTTTCCTTTCTTTCTAACTTCTCTTCAT
>NW_014039574.1:24724-27552 GCF_001186125.1 Sphaeroforma arctica JP610 | reverse complement strand
AGCGTACATACGCACAGTCATCAGCTGATAGTAAAACATACATACGTTACTCACATGAACACCCAAGCACACCACTCGGCCACACACAATTTGTCCCCCACCTGTTCCAGAATGGTCTGCGCCAGTTCGCCACACTTGCTTTCGAGAGCACTCAGTGACGTCACTTTCTTTTCCAGCGTAGTGATCTGATTGGTCAGCTGGTTTTTCTCGGTGTCCGACATGTCCTTGAGCTGCACTAGGGCGGCTTTGTACTTGTCGATCTCGGCGGTGTATAGTTTTACCTACACGAATGGCACAGTCACACAGAATACGAGTTGTTCAATTAGGTTCAGTTGGATAGTAATAGTAGAGTTATCTAATCCAATGCGAGTTTAAGCTGAATGCTTCGTGGCTGCTGCGTTGCACACGCCGATCTGTTTCGCAAACTACTGGCCACAGAAGCGATACGGGTAGATGAGCTATGCATGGTCCATTACCCATTATCAATACAATTGAAATCTTTGGCTAAAATGTTCGGTGCCTGAAACAAATGTGACACGGTACATGCTCGCCTTGTACTTGTCGGCCTCGATCAGAATTACCCATAGTAGTCTTGGGGTCTGAAAATACTAAGTCCTTAGACAGTAGCATAGTAACATTTGGCATATACGTACATGAGTACGAGGTCGCACAATAATACGCATACGCACGTGTGTATGCGTGATCAATACGTACAAAGCATGTGTTCTAGGGCGTGTTCGTACAAACATGCGCACATGTATCCTTCCACACAGGCATATCGTTGTGTATATCCACAACACTCACGTACCTGCAACGCAGAGGCCCCCCCTTCCCCATCACCCGCATTGGCCGGGGTGTGAGCCTCCATCTGCATGATCTCAAAGTCCAGCTTGAGTGCCTCCAATTCCTCTCGCACGCTTGTGGCCTCGGACTGCGATATCTCGAGGTTCTCTTCGGCCATCTCTTTGTCCAGCAGAGAGTCTTCCAGTTGTTCGTGAGCTTCGGCCACCTAAGAATGTTTTGTTCGTGTAGTTTGTGTATGCTGGTTGATGTGTTCATGTGCTGAGCGGCGAAGCAGTGTAGTATGCCACGGTTGGTGTATCTGTATGGCGAGGAAGCGTAGTATGCTACGGTTGTTGTATCGAGAGTATGATTCTATATGCAGCAGAGAGTCTTCTAGTTGTTCGCGGGCTTCGACATTCCTTAGTATAAGTATTGTGACACACGAATCAATCACTTTTCTATGGTTGAGGACTGTACTACAGTACGGTTAGTCAGTCAAGATGATTGCGAGTTCAAACTTGGACCATTCTGTGGATAAATTGACAATCTTCATTATTTGCATAGCCTTGATGGGTATGGAAAATCTCACTACTTGATAGAATATTCATCAATCCTTCCATAAGTGATATGGATCTTACCTTTCCATTCGATATATTAAACATGTGCATGCAATACTTCGGTTCTGGTTAGGTATTAGAGTGATGGTCGTACTTGGCAAGTGTAGAATCATGATGTATGTACATAGACGAGTATGGCCTGATATACATGCAACACTATAATGCTTGCACACAATTGTATATCGTTAGAAATCAGTATACAAAACACTACTCGCATGGTTGGGGTGAGTATACGGTGAAACAGAACTTCCCTCGAATATACAAACAATAACATGCGAATCTCTGTGTACAACTGACTTCTTTAAACTACAGTAACACTAATAACAACGCCACACAATCTCGAGATCGTGTGGTACTGTGCGAAGTGGTGGGAGACACGCTGGTGTTCACGTGTCTGTGCCTGTCCATTCACAACATTAACTATGCGCATTTTCTTGCCGCCTTCCTAGCAGATACAACCCCTGACACGAAGACCAGTTCCGAACTGTCCCGGAGATGGTGGCGAGAGATAACAGCGCTCAGGAATACTATATGTGGTGGCTAATGCGATAGTCTGCATTACTTAACCCACTTCCACGTCACAGTCCTGCCCATACACAAGATACATATATCAGCATAAATACACACCTGTACATATCAGCATAAATACACACCTGTATACTCTGCATAAATACACACCTGTACATATCTGCGTAAATACACACCTGTACATAACTGCATAAATACACACCTGTACATATCTACATAAATATACACCTGCATGTATGCATCACCCTCCTACAACCGACATGCAAACAATACCTCTAGCTCCATTGCCTTGACCTTGTCCTCTGCATGTTTGGCTGCGTGCTCTGAGTCGCGTAACTGCGCCGTCATTTGCGCTTGCCTAGCCGCCCATGTCTGTTTGTACTCGTTCATCTGTGTAGGCAGAGAAGTCGGTTCTTGAGATCAGGCGAGTGGCAGAATACATGTTACTACAAATACTCACACCCCTCTTGTTTATATATAAATGTACAGTGTTCTACGACATGAGTATGCACTTGTAGTTTTGCAAATGCGAATTGTTTTATACACTTTGAAAAACTCACTCTTGGAAGCAGACGAGGACAGCAACACGCACACCAACTTCAAATTTCTTAGTAAAAAATAGCACATAATCACGAAGAGCTGATATATATATATATATATATATATTCGCATAAGAACGATTAGAAATATTAAGATGTACGAATGAAATAGTACGGACAGGGAAGACTCGATACAATGAATTATCTCACACACGATAGTGCATTTAGCGTTCGCAGTGTACTTACACACAATTGAAAGGAAACTATTGAAGGGCCAGATACCTGTATTCACGTTTCTGGGATCCCCGGTCTGTGGTTTCACTGTCATAACAAATGCAGAACACGTATGCTTACACCTGTG
>NW_014039574.1:19595-21012 GCF_001186125.1 Sphaeroforma arctica JP610 | reverse complement strand
TATATATATATATATATATTATATATATATATATATATATATATATATATATATATATATATATATATATATGTGTGTGTGTGTGTGTGTGTGTGTAGTGTATATATATATATATATATATATATATATGTGTGTGTGTGTGTGTACACGTGTGTATAAACGTGATTGTACACCAGCTTTGTATGGAGTAATGTCAGCGAGTATACAATTATCACAAACTAGCGTGACAGTTGTGCCCAAATACAGCCAATACGCATGCGTTGCTTGAGTACTATATTCAATCGACCACTACACAGTGACACAGCCTTCTGCATTTACAGGTACGTAGATTATACATATAGACTAGAATCGCTCGAACTTTGTGCTCTCGGGCCTGTTTTATATAAAAATACATAGCCCTCTAACTTATACAAAAATACTAATTTCTGTTTATTTTTTTACACATATTTTTGTGTTGAATTTAGAAGGCTATGATATTTGCCAGAGGCGGATGACTCATCCGTTTATCGGCAGTTTTGGTTTGGTGGAATGTTTTTGGGGCAGACATCCATGGGCTACTGCTATGGGCCCTCTCTTCTAAATACTAGAGGGAGGGGTTGGTCTCAATCCGTTAAATTATTTATTTTTTAAATGTAAGCGGGAGCCGCATATGTATTCACCTTCTGTTTATAAATACATGCTTTTTTTTTCTTTAAATATAAAAATAAAACGTATTATCTATAAAGCAGCAGGAAGAAAACTGGAGAAAATGTCGACCAACATTTTCGATATAAAAAAAGAGTGTACATACCACAGCCCACAGCAGGGCTTCAATCATCCACCCATATTTAAAATACCATCAAGCTTGGGAATGATAAACGTAAACGTAAATGTTTATATTTTTACCCAAGTATATTTACGGGGGTTTTTTTAACGAAAAATATTGGGGCCTAGCAACCGAATTATGTCGCTGATACCAACATCAATTTAAAGTGTTTGAATGCACGTCGTACAGACGTATATACACTACTAGTAGTAGAGAGAGAGACACAAGTTTTGACCTTTTTGTACCGACTACCATAGTACTAAATGACTGTTATGCAGAGGATATTTAGCAACACTACTAGTAGAGGGGCTGCCAACCTGACGCCACTTTAACTCTGTGATGTAGTTCGGATGACAGCCGTTTCGATTGTCTTATTGGCGATAATAGCTTTCAAACATTGAAAGTCAAGATGCAGCTAATTTTCACCCCCTTTTTTTTGCGCTTTTGCAAACATATCATTAGGAATATTCTGTTCTGGTCCACATAGGTTGCTGAGTACTGACCTGCACTGTTCTGAAAATTGTAATCGCGATGCCCATAAGCGGGCCTAAGAGCAAAAACCGGCAGTGAAGGTAGTAGTAGGGAGCATAATACTTGATGACAACTATATAT
>NW_014039574.1:8303-17209 GCF_001186125.1 Sphaeroforma arctica JP610 | reverse complement strand
ATATCCACTTGTCTTTATTCTTTTTTGAAGTAAGATTTGTGCTTTTGGTTCAATTTTTGTCAGTAATGTCTGTTTCGGGTGCCCAGACTTTAGAACTAGAGGTAAATAACTGAACACTGTCGGTTTGCCAGCTGCCTTTTTCCCATAGTTAATAGGGTTAAGAAACATCGGTGTGACCGCCAGGAATATCTCGTCCTCTCTGTCTGCATTTTCGGCAACATCAGGGCCACCTTCCATCCATGTCGACGTTTCAGTCGACACATACGGTGGCTGGAGATACGCGCAGTCGTATAGACCTACCCTTCCCATTCCAACAGACATAGGAACAAAGTCAACTTGGAGTCACACCGTCAAGGTAGCAGATTTCGAGATTTTCACTGCTGTCACGACAATCACGGACGAGGCACAGGTTAGTGCAAAGCAACCCTTGACGCTGCTGAAAGTGCAGACAGCGATGACGGGACACCCCCGGTGGACACCATGTAAAACGTATGTATGTATGTATGTATGTATGTATGTATGTATGTATGTATGTATGTATGTATGTATGTATGTATGTATGTATGTATGTATGTATGTATGTATGTATGTATGTATGTATGTGTGTATGTATGTATGTATGTATTATGTATGTATGTATGTATGTATCGATGAATGCATATATGTATGTATGTATGTATGTATGTATGTATGTATGTATGTATATATATATATATTTGTATGTATGTATGTATGTATGTATGTATGTATGTATGCATGTATGTGTGTTTTTAGGGTTTACAGCCTTGCAAACCAAGTATGGCACCACACAGGAAGCGTATGATGCACTGAAAGTCGAGTGCGGCGCTAGCCAAACAACGTACATGAGCCAGATAAGCAACCTAACATCTACCAGAGAGGGGTTGGATATCAGATTGGCCGCCTATATTGAAGCGATGAAACTACAGCTGGACGAGAAGAAGCTGGCGGCGAAGGCACTGAGCGCAACGACTGAGCGTGTCAAGAACCTGGAAAGCAATTTCAGAGTGTGCAACGCTTTGAGAGTCTCGGTGGGTGATGGTTCGGCCGTGACCACGCTGTGGAGGACGTCTGGCGGTAGATCTGAAGCAGGGGGCTTTGAAGTGGATGAGCTCAGCTTCATTAGAGGTGCTGCAGTCATGCACCGGGAGAGACTGCCTTGTTTCACCTTGTGCAACTCATCGGTCAGCTTCTATACCTGCACCTTTTTTGCCGAGGAGTGGCACTTGGCAGCGGCACGAGCGGAAGTCCAAGCTTTCGGCAAGCCGGCAGGCAACTTCACTCGCTGAAACTGCTGCGGCTGACCAACGGAGGCTGCAGCCAAGATTGGTGTATGCGCCCTATTGTTTACCTTATCCGCCCATTCCTTGACCTTTTCAGAACGGAATGAGGGGACCTGGGCAAATGCCAACGCAGACCCTACCAGGGACATGCGCGACTGCAGCGTTCCGGGGGAGAGCTGCTTCCATTCTTTGGCAAGAAATTTTCGAGCCGCAGAAGACAGATGGACTTGACCCGCCTATCCTTGCGGGTGTACGCCTTCTGTAGAAGACCAAAGGCAGAGTTAATTAACCCCTTCCACGTCTGGCCTTTCTCCGTGTGCCGGAGGTGGTGCAACACCGCCCGTCGCTCTTCAATCGGAGCCGTGCGGAAATGAGAGCGCATGAAAAGCCACTGCTCATACTCTCCAGAAAACACCAAATCCACATCTTGCCCAATAATTGGAGAGATAGGGGAGATGTACGGTCGGAGCTGCGTTCTGTGCCGACGCACCTCCTTGCCCCGGAACAAGATAGTGTATGTCACCGGGCTATCCTGCGAGCGAATAGTAGCAGGGACCCTTCCACTTATCGTCAGCCTTCGGGCGATTCGGGGAAGTCTTGAACTTGAGAGCAAGGTCGGGGGCAGGTTTGCGGACCTTATTCGCCCTCGCCCTTTGCGCTTTTCTTGGCACGCTGGGTACGCTGAAAGGCAGCATCATCACGGACTAGGGCACGGGCCGAGTCCTCGGTAGCCTGCAGGCGACGCACGTCCGCCTCCAGCTTGAACTCACGCTCGCCATCATACACACGGTTTGTAGCCGTAGTGTACGGAGCAAAACCCTGAGTGGCTGTGGTCGCAGCGTTATAACAGTTGCAAAACCTGTAACACCAGGGGACCCAATCGCCCTCATCTTTGGCAGTCATAGACTCTTTTACCATGGCTTTGGCTGCGCCATTGGCCTGGTGATGATCAGTAGTAAAATCATGCACCTCACCGCCCGACTGCTGTGCAAACTCAGTAAACTCCTTAGCCATAAACACTGAGTCCTTGTCACATGTGTATAGCTTGGGTTGACCCCACGGGTGAACAACCTCGTTGAGGAACTTAATGGCCTTCCGTGCACTCTTAGAACGGGATGGTTTCACCAGAACCATCGAGGTGGCTCTGTTCACGACAAGCAGGAGATGTGTATACCCAGTTGAGGTCTTGAGTAGGGACGCAAAATCCATGAAGACATGATCAAACAGACCACGCGCGCACTTGGGCTGTTGAAGCAACCCCAACTCTTGCGTACCATGAGGAATACGAAGCTGACATCGGTGACACGACCGCTTGATCACTCGGGCCAGCGAACGCAAGCCGTTCCAACCATACAGCGCGTACAACTTACCCACGAGCTTATCGCTACCCGCGTGCATATATACCTTGCGCGTGGCAGCAATCACATTGTGGACCTCTGGCCACGAGAGAACAAAACCACGAATACGATACGGAGAATAGCCCTCCATCGCTGTCTTGACAGCAGATTCGACCTCCTTCTTGGACTGAGGTAAGTCCCGCTGCACGGCATCCTGGACCTGCTCGTGGCGAGCACTAGCCCGACGCACACGGCGATCAGGCATCGTGCGCTTAGGCTCGATGGCTTGTGCCGCCTGACACTCAAGCGCTGCCGACTCCACCGGAGTGGGTTGAGGGGCAACTGTCCGCGGACTAGTTCGGAGCACCGAGGGAGTGGCACCACCTGCTACCCCACCAGGAACGAAGGCATCACACTGACGCCAAAAGTCCTTAGGCACCTGATACTTGGCACCCTTGGCCAACAAACGGCACAACAGCGTAGGACCCCAGCGCGGCCGCAGCATTTCTTCATGCCCATACCGGAAGAAAACACCTTTCTCCGGCGGGATAATAATGGGTTCCCGTGATAACAACGACAACATGGGCTGGAACCACGGAGCGTCAGGGAGATAAGGGCACATCAACGTGATGTCCGCTTCATCCACAATAACCTTAGCAAATACACGCCAAATACTACACGGGCAGTTGACCCACAAGTTGAGGAACGTCCACAATTGGGAAAACGCTCCACCTTCCAAAAAAGGGGGAAAATAATTCGGCCAATGGTTATTGCCGGGAGAGCAAACCCGTCATCGGTATGCGGACCCCAAGCCTTGTCAGCCACTTTGAAGTACTTCCTGTTAGCCATGTACTGATTGCTGTGGGGAGGACCTTGGCGAGCGACCAGGTACCGCCACGTGACCCGTCGCCTGGGGGTAGCAGTGTGCGCCCCAACGGGATCCATCCACGGATCGACCTTGGTAGCAAGGCGGCTCGGCATATCTGCTGTGCCATTATCCTTGCCTCGCACGTGCAAGAGATAAACGTCACGATCCCGACAGACCTCTTGCCAACGCGCTTGCCGTCGGCCACGAGGGTCGTCTGCAAAGAACTCACGATGCCACAGGATCAAGAGTGCTTGATGGTCCGTGAAGATTGTAATAGGGTGGTGAGTGTTACCAAACACCGCCCAATACTTACGGAGACCATAAACCTGCGCAAGCCATTCCTTGTCAGTGACATAATAGTTAAGCTGGGCTGGCGAGAACTTGGAGGAAAAATATGCCACTGGCCAAAGTTCCCCATTTCTCAGCACATAGATGGCCCCGCCAAGGCCAATATGCTCACAAGCATCAGCGAACTGGTAAAGTCGTTCACCCGGTTCCGGCGTAGCCAGGACTGCACGTGTCTTTAACCGCTCGTTGATCAAATCAAACGCAGCCTGTTGGTCAGCACCCCACTTGAACTTCGCCCCCTCCTTGAGCAAGGCCGAGACGGGTTTCAAAATCTTGGAGAAACCGTCGATATAACGCTGTCAGAACGCCACCGTGTGGTACCAAGACCGGACACGATCCTGGTTGTCAGGACGGTCAACCTCAAGCAGAGCCGCTAACCGATCAGCTGAGATTGTGACGCCCTGATGATTGCACCAGCGCCCTAAGATCTTCACTGGACGCTTATTATACCCGATTCGCGCCTTGGAAAGGCCAAATTGAATATCACATTTGTCACAGCGCTCAAAGAAAGTAATGAGGTGATCCCAATGCTCAGATGCATCCACCGAGGATATCACGATATCGTCGATATACCACTTGATACCTTGTAAACCATCGAACAGACGATCCAGGGTCTCTTGGAATCGCCACGATGCCTCGGTAATGCCAAAAGGTAGAGCTAAATACTTGTATCGGCCCCACGGGGTCCAAAAAGTCAAAATATCTTGGCTCTTCTTCTCCAGCGGCAGCTGGTTGAAACCATTTCCACAACTAACAACAGACACCCACGGCTTCCCCGCGACATGCCCGAACATCTCTCCTTCAGTAGGGATGTTAAACGGTTCTTGCTTCAACTTTGCGCACAATATTTCCAATCATCCTTGGTTTGAGGGGTAACCCGAGGATTATTGGGAACCATGAGCGACTTCGCCGACCAGAGAATATCTTCATTCTCTTGCTTAGCAATGACATGAGCGACTTCGCCGACCAGAGAATATCTTCATTCTCTTGCTTAGCAATGATACTCTGCTTGACAAGATCATCAATCTTGCCCTTTATAGCCACCATCTCAGGATGATCTAAAGGGAGATTCTCCTGACTACGGCCCCTGGCTGGCGGTTCACCCTCAACAGGGTACAGTTTGATAGGATCAACCTTCATAAACCGATGCCTCTGCTTGTCATAGGCTCGGCCCTCGACAAGCGCTTCCAGCCGTGCGAGGTCGGCGTCCGACTTGTTCTCCTCCTTAGCCAGCTGCCGCAACCCATACCTGTCAAATTCCAGGCACTTGTTGTCACGCAAGTCACAGTCCTCAATTTCAGGCTTATCCAAATCATCAAGCGCATGATTCGGTAGGTCTATTCGGTTGACCAAGTCGGGCAAACGAGGGAGGAATACCCCTTCCACATCTTTTGCCTGCGGGAGGACATTGGCAGGAATACTTTTTTGCTCAATGTGTTCCCCACGCCTTCCGCCTTTGTTCCGCTCTTGCTAACAGCAAGGCACGAAGATCCTGGGATTCTACCTTGGAAGCGCCTCCTGTAGAGGACACCCCAGGAGAGCCATTCGGAGGCAGGGTTATAGAGGACTTAGGTCCTTTAGCCACCGCCTGCGTTGATCTCTCGATACGCCGATTGTGAGTCCACGTCTTTTTCTCGGTTGAAGTAGTCCCACTCACGGGTACACTACTATCAGAGACGGTCGGAGGTTGCGACATGGCAGACTTTCGTAGGAGTGGCTTGCAAAGCCTGTTCACTACGAGCTGCCGTCTTCAATCTCCTAACCGGATAGGTGCGCTTGTTTTAGGGTTTACTGACCTATGATCAGAATCAGAGTCGTCCGATGAATCGGACAGCAAACTCCAGCATGATTGCTCACTGCTGTCGCTGCCTGGCTCAGGCTTAGTCGCCCGGGCCGAACGCACCAAAGAAGCAGGCTTCGGTGGGCGATGCCCCATGGTGGGCCACGCTATATTATCGTCACTGGAAATGTCCGAATCCGACATTCTATCACTCGTCATCATCCGTAAACACTTCCGACGCCGAGTCCACACCGCTATATTGCTGCGGTTGAGAGGGCTCAGCAGAGTCATCACTATTCATAGCATGGTCTTGACGCTCATTGGCTCCCCCACCCAGACGCTGTACATTTCGACGTGGTTTATGTCGCTTCTTCATCGCCTTCTTACCTCGGGCACGGGGCTTTGGCTGCCGAAAACCAAGCAAAAGCTTGACCTGTGGACTCAACAGAACATTCGTGTCCTTGAGCCACGACCACTTAATGGCTGACTGGGGTACCAAGACTAATTCATCTTCTCGCCACATAAGAGCCCAGCTACAGTGACGCATCTGATCATACCCAATGAGGATATCACAACCCATTGGTATATCGTCCACCACATTGAAGGGGTAACCTTCTGCTAACGCATACGCCCCCCCAAGGATGACCATATACGCTTCTAAGTCATCCCACGGCACCGAGTACTTGGGCGATAAAGTTCCCATGCCATCAATGCCTTGGAGTGGTGGCCCTCCATACCTGGTCTTAGCTGTTGCGCCGAGCGTTTCAAGCATGCGATTCGTAACAAGGATGAATGTGCAACCAGAATCTGCATACCGCCAAGTGCTCACAGCACCAACCATGGCAGGAACCACCGCCCCATTTCACTTGCGACGCGGAATTTTTGTTGAAGCCGCCCCTGCCGACCCTCCATACCTAGGGCATTCTGCTGCCGTGTGGGTAGTATTATCGCAGACCGTACAATACATCTCCCCTTCCGACTCTGAAGACTCGGAATATGCACGCTTACCCCCACGACTTCCTCTCTGCTGGTCACGCCCACGATCACGACTGTGCGAACGCGAATGCTTTTTCCCACGCCTGTCCTTACTAGAGCGTGAGTGGGAACGCCCGCGGCAGCATCTTCCGATTCTGAATGACGACCCCTTCGTTTCCAGGGCTTTGAATAACGCCCATCCTTATCCTTGGTGTGACAATTCTCAGGTGTACGTTCCCGAGGGGATCTGGAGCGGGACGTTGAACGCCGGTTTTCGTCGCGCTCTTCCTTCACCTGTTTCTTACGATCCTGGCGAGCTTTGCGAATAAAATAATTCAGCTGCGATTGCCGCATTTGCTTCTGGGCGGCTGTAGGCTGCTGTTGCCCACCGCCCCCATTGCCATTACGGCCTCCTTGGTTGCCACCATTACCCGCCTGCTGGTTGTTGCCATTCTGCGGGTGCTTCGGCTGCGGGGTACCCTTACGGGCGCACCTTAGTACCAATCCCGTCCTCAATCTTGAAGAAATCGAACAAAGTTGCACAATAAAGCGCCCATGACTGCTGGAGCCAACTGAGCAAGCGTGGCGGGCCTTGCTCGGCAAAACCCGACACAGAGAGAACATGCTGCGTGTTCTTGAAAATCAAAGAAAACAATAATTCAACAGTCGCAATCTGTTCATTCACCTCGATCACAACTTTCTCTAATAGCGCAGGCTCAGCAATAGCCTGCGCTAACAATAACTTACTTATGTTGTCGTCCACCATAGCGAGGGCAGCATAAGCTTTGTTGGAACCATTCCTCAGCACCATACAGAAACGAGACACCTTCTCATGCATGCCTGTTGACAGGCAAAGCACCGCTAAATCAACGGCTCGTGATGCCCGATAGACCAAAGGGATCTCATCTAGTGATCTCGATGAGGATGTAGATGAACTCTCTGTCGTGGAGCCCTGAGCTGAAGATCCCGAAGTACTCGCCGCCTCCAAACACTCCGCGTAGAACCGACGCGCTTCTTCCGCCATCACTCAACGTGCTTCCTCTCGCACCTGTTGCCGCACTGCCTCGTCCTGCTGAAATTTCGCCAAATGCGCCTTCTCAGCGACAGTTTGCGGGGCATCCCCACCCCCTGTTGCGGTTCCTGGCATCCCAGAGTCTGGTTGAGTTGCCGCAGGATCCGAGCGCCCTAATGGCCTCGACAAAATAGGTGGGTCTGGGTCTGCCGACGCATCTGATGCCCCGGCCGTCCACCATCATTGGGCGTATGCAGGTCTCCATCTCGTTGCCCTGCCAAAAGCACAGCCGTGCGATCTCGAGCTGTCACAACACCCGCACTAGGAATGTGAGTTTCCACAACGTTGCGCGAAATGGAGTAACACCTGGCTCCCCTAAGAAGCTCTCATTCTGGGCTACCATCGTATCCCTGAAAGATGCCACAAAATTGTCCGCAGAAAACTCCACTGTAGCCGCCGCAGTCTGCGCATCGCGTGACTCGGCTAAAAATACTTTCAGCAATGCTCGAACGGCCATGTACGTCAATAGCTCGTCGAGCGCATGGAAAGTAATCTCTGGATCCTTTCGCACGTGCTGTGAAAGCCGCCACTGCTGAATGTGACGTATCCCTACTAAGGTGCCGCCATTCACCCGCATGCACCACATGTGGTTGCCCCGCATGCCTGGCAGCGTATCTCGTTGCACTAAGCTATAAAACTCTGGGCTAAAATATAAGCTCAGCATATGCTCTTTCGCTTCAGCCTGATTATCACCAAGATTGGTGAATGCAGGCGACGACACCGCGCGACTGCTCGATGCCATCCAGGCGTAAAAATCGTCACTTTTGTTGCCATGCAACAAGTGACGCGGAGATCGCGTGGACATCTTGACCAGGTTTGAATTAATTAATAGCTAACTAGCACACCAACGATTTATTACTATTGTGAGTTAAGGATCTCACAGCTAGTTAGATACACACTTCGTTTAATAGTAGTATATTATTATGTTGGTGTAAAGATTAGATTCTAAGCCTGGGCCCAGATCTATATAGTTCATAGTTTGTCAGTCTAATAATTTGGTTCACAGAATTCTAATTATGACACGTGTCCAAAGAATCTAATCTGAAAGTTCGGTACTACGGCACCTAGGGTCCATAGGCCGACTCTGACGGGTCCTAGGGCCCCTAGGCCGATCACAATATATATATATATATATATATTCCGTTGTGTGGTGTATTAAGATACTAGTACATTCTAGAACGTGTTTTTATTTATTTTCCTTACTTATTTAGATTTATATATATAT
>NW_014039574.1:0-8283 GCF_001186125.1 Sphaeroforma arctica JP610 | reverse complement strand
AGCACGGAGCAAAAAACCACGTACACATTAGCACCCCATACAATCATATCAGTCGATGTCATTAGCAACGACGGCCGCAGCAGATATAACGGGACAATGTCCTCCTCGAGTACCCCGCCTTCTAAATATTCCTGGCTCGGCGTTTCTCTAAGTCTTGCATCGTCTCTCTGGCAATCTTTACTTCAGCCAAAAATTCAGCATTGCGGACTTCAACTTTCGTAAGGTGGTCCTGTAAATCGGTGTAACAATCCTTTCTACTAAATTTGGCATTCATATACGTATATGGATTGCCATCATTCTGCGGCTGAGATGTCTCAGGCATTTCTGCATCGCCCGCATTCTCACCCACCACCGCAGTGGGTGTACACGTTTCCTTAAGAGCGCCCACAATGTCATAGTCCGGCCCATTCACCATGGTCTCATCTAGGGCCTGTGCGCACACTATGAGCTGCTTCTCTCTAAATATTATACGCATGTTCTCTGCTTGTACAGCACTACTCGTTGCCACACTTTGTAAACCCCTTCGACTCTCGCTCGCTGTCACCATTCGAACATCTCACCCGTGGGCACCCCTTCAGTTCATCAAAGATCGCTTCAGATACCAGTCTCAACAGGTCTACGGCATCCAACCTATCTCAGGACACTCTCCAGAGCCGCACATGAAACTACTCGATCTTAATCTCATCGTGTGGAGGACATCTTGTCTCGCGCTGCCGTCCAAGGCAGCACCTTCTCCACTGAAGCGCAACAGAACTTATTCATTGACGGCCTATAGACCAATGATAAAGCCCAAATCCACAATGTCTACCTAATGACTGTACAATTCCGTGAACATGTCACTATCCTCGTCACTATCCTAAACCTGATGGATCATCTTGAAGAATGGCATTTAGCACTTACTCCTCTTTCGGCTAATGCTTCCACCGTTCCCCACATCGCCTACGCTGCACCCTCTACAGATCCCACTATCCACGATCTAGTCAGAATGATAAAGGAATTAAAAACCTCCAGAGGCAACCATGGCGATCGTCGAATGAAATGCTACGTATGTCAACAAAGCACACACACATCTTCTGTGTGTCCCAAGGGATGCGGCAAATGTGGTCAAAGCGGCCACAACCCCCGAGAATGTACTATGACTACCCTAAAATATACAGGATGTACTCGTTCAGGCCATGTTGTAACAGTTTGTAGCAAGCGCGCAAATAAACACAATTTCCCTTATCGTACCTTGGCCACTATTGCTTCTATTACAATCGATGTTAAACATGCATCAACTACCACACGTAACCCTAATGAATCGCTACTAATCGATGGAGGGGGCAACTGTCAATTACCTCCACACGTCCGCCCAACATTTTCTCACTGATATCGAATACGGGAAGTTTCCACTACGACTCGCTAATAATAAGACTACGATCATTACCACCCGAGGAACGCTTCCGAATCTAGGACTCGCATACCTAGATCACACACTGACACAAGGCATCATTGCGCAAAGCCACCTGCAGGACAGTGGTTGTTCACTTTCATTCCCTGGAGACATAATGTCCTGCCATCTCACATACACAGGAACCAAGCTCGAACTTCGACGACGCAACGGTGGCTACTATATATATTACACAGCACTCCAGAACCTATTCCACTCACCCACTATACGCAATATCCCCCAAGAATCTCTCGACATACATACAGCACCAAATACTACGTCTAATACAATCATGATCGACCCGCCTGCGCCTCCCACTCACACAACAATGACGTATGACGAATTCCATCGGTCTGAAGGCCACCGTATCAGACGCACGACTCTTCGCATGGCCAAACAGAAACATATCACGTTGACACATACCCCATCGAAGTACGTACAATGCGAAGCCTGGATGTTAGATCGTTCTATATTTGCATCTTCCATGATATTTTTGGGCTATACACCCAAAATGGACCTATTTGCGGCAAAGCACAATGTACAAGTCCCCCATTTCGTCTCCCCAGAAGGAGGTGGCATTGCTACTGACTGGCGTCAAATTGATTTCACCAATGAACCAGGACTGTACGGCAACCCTATATGGCCGGATATCAAGGAACTTATCGATAAAAACACCAAGGCTGGAACAACACTTGCTATCGTTGTCCCCCTGCGACCTACAGCTACCTGGTGGGACTCATTCCTAGCACACCTTCAATCTCAACCATATATAATCCAAAACACAACGTCCATATTCCGAAGACACAGCGCCACTATAGTAGGCAAACCTTCCTGGCTATTCACACTCGTCGCCCTCCTGGGACCCATATCTTCCCACGTCACTCCTGGTGATGATTTAAAATCAGCCATTGACTATGTCAGATTCAATCCTGAGTTCCCGAAGAACTGCAGGGTGTGCGTCGAAGGTAAAATGAAGGCTAAGCACGTGTCCCACTGTGATAAATACGCGTCAATAACTATATCTCAACGTACTCCTCTCATCAGAGGTGAGACGTTGGCTATTTATTGAACTTTACTCGATTAACATCTGGTCAATTAGCGCATGTGCGTAATCGGATCAGAACCCTAAACTGGGTTTATGACTGATCCACAAATAGACCCCAATAACCCTAAATCATATATCTGACCACAACCCCCCCAAGCTGAATCACGGAACGTGTGCGAGCTTCAGGAATGAAGATATACTAACTATCTGGGACGCTGATTTTACCTCCATGAACAAGAGGGATCCGCTGGCATTATCCTCGAGAGCTAGGGCAGTGTGCTGGCATTATCCTCGAGAGCTAGAGCAGTGTGCTGGCACTATCTTCAAGAGCTAGAGCATCGTGCTGGCATTTTACCTCTGAGAGTTAAAGGACCCGAGGTGTACGTCTCGAGTAACCCGTCGTTCTGAATACTTGAGACAACTGTTCAGTAGTGACACCATATATGCGTTCTGGCAAGTACAGTATAGAACTATACCTGTGTCGGAGTAAAACTGCCAATAGCAGAAACCATGCAAACCAGTTAACCCTATGATTCCAAACAGAGCCCAAGGAATTGTCTAGTAGATATCGCTGTGTTATACTCAAGAGCTCGAGTGACTGGTTTATACTCGGGAGCTAGAGTGGCTGGTTTATACTCGGGAGCTAGAGTGGCTGGTTTATACTCGGGAGCTAGAGTAGCTGGTTTATACTCGGAAGCTAGAGCGCTGATTTATACTCCCGAGCTGGAGTTCGATCTCCGAAATCAGAGTATACGGACTCTGATGCTGTTATCTTATATTTGTCAGCAGGAGAATACCGTTTGTGTGCCCCTTCGCACTCAATCGTGGATTCTCAGGCTACGAGAGTTCATTCCCCATATACTGAGTGTGCCCGGTGATTGTGTCTAAAACAACTCCAATCACTCGAGGTGTCTGCGTTAACTCAATTGATATCTTCCGGTCACATGTGAAAACAGCGGGTCCGGTTTGAACCCGTTAGGGGGTCCCACTCGTGCAACCATTGTGTGTCCCCATGACGTCTTGCTACAGGCATACTTAGCATACTTGAGGAACGTGTGTGGCGTTCGTGGGACCAGTATTGGTTCTGATTGCAACAACTGTTTGAACAGGTCAAACCATGGTGCCCTTGGTACCCATGGCAGACACACCGTTGCTCTCGCACCATCAGTCCTTATCTTGCGTAACATTCTATGTATATTTTCCCAAGGTGGGTTCATCCATCCATCGACTGTCGACCAGTCGTGGGCAAACGCCCCATCCCCATCGTTTTTAGTCCAAAATCGAGGAAGCTGAGCGTTAGACGGGTCCGCAAATACATCTTTATTGTTCGGCCCGAAGTGTTGTTGTGCTTGTTCAAAGTAACTAGGGAATAACTGCCAACAGTCTGTGTACAGTATTTTAGGTTCGTCCTACTCCGCTGTTCCCTCATGTACTCTGCACAACATGTCCGGAAGCATGTTTGTCTCTCCTGGTATATGTGATATGGTAAAGTTGAACGGTGCTATAATATGGTGCCATCTCTGGAGCATCGGATAAAGCTTGAGCTGTGTATTCATATACACCAGGGCCTTGTAGTCCGTAAAGACTGCAAACCGTTGCCCATCCAAATGTTCCCTAAAATGTGTCAGCCCGTACACCAAGGCTAGTAACTCCTTCATTGGTGTAGCGTAGTTCTGTTGCGCATGGTTCAGAGTCTCGCTAAAGAACATTAAATAGTGTTTCTTCCGGTCGACCCAATTGGAATAACGCTCCCCCCTAACCGTAATCGCTAGCGTCGGTTTCCAAGTTCAATGGTATACCGTCGACCGAAAAGTGCAACGCATCTGCATTGACAACTGCATCCTTCATCGCCTGCCACGCCTGTGCATGTCTTTCCTCCCAACGATCGCCGATCAACTCTTCGATTTGAGTTTGCAAAACTCGCGCAAATGTGCAACCGTGCTCGCGAAGTTGGGGAGATGTTCATGAAGATAATTCGTCAATCCTAAGGCAGAGGCCATGTCTTTGTCACACGTTGTAGGTAATGTCGGCTGGGGTCGCTGTGCCCAGTTCTGTGATTGTCGTCGAACCGTCTGTGGGTTAGGGCGGCTATTGGTGTAGTCACGAGCCCCATTATTTGGTGGATCTTCGCGATTATTACGGTTCTGGAATCGCGCCGCAGTGCGTTGCTGCGCGTCCTGGATGTCGGGACTTAACAACTGGATAAGCTCATGCGTCTTGATCAACTGCCATTTGAGATGCAACTGTAAAGTGCGTTCGTACGTACGGTCGTTGAGAGCCTCCTCTAACAGTTGAACTATGCAATGGTTTAGTAGGTTCTGCTGAAAATCTGCATCCGTCTGGCACCGTTCACGTGCCCTCCTATGGTTCTCCATCAGCTGTGTCATCTGTTCCATAATAGGAATGTGCATATTACGACTGTGACCCTTGGCAAGCTTGCGAAATGCGGGATCCACACTGGCTTGCGTCTCGTGGGAGCAGATCTATTCGATTTGTAGTTGTGGGGTCCACATCTTCAATTGTTCAGAGTTGTCGCGTATGTAGTCCAATGTGGATTTTCCGCTTTAAAGTAAGATAACACCTTGTGAAACCATGTGAGGCTCCAGCTTTCGTCTAACCCTGCGATCTGCGCATTCTTAAAAGCCTCCAGTAGAGCCCCTCTCGTATCCCGTTCCATGATATCATGGAGGTGATATCTGTTCGAAGGCCAGTCCGGCCATGTCCGTGGTGATGGTACTGGACGTTTCTCCACTGGTCGGGCCTCTAGCGTGGCTCTGAGTGTCTCAATCGCACCCCTAAGGGCTTCAGCCCGAGCCGTGTTGTCATCCTCTATAGCTTGACATAATTCATCGCTCAAGTGTAGTATACGTGCGTGTAACACCTGGCTGCTCTTTTCAATACTCGCCGGTGTAGGAGGAGGTGTAGGCATCGTTGTCTCCGCTGGCTTCGAAGATTGTTCTTGCCCACTCGCCGTTGGTGTGCATAGTGTGGTTTCCGTACGTCGAGGGGTCTGTACATACTCACTAGCGGATTCCTTCTCGAACAACTGACGTTGTTGGTGTTGGCGATATGTCGAACTCATCTGGTCTTGTTTAGTTTTGGGTGCCTCCTGCCCGTGTGGGTTCCGTTTGGCCAACACTTGCTCGCGTACCAACTCCTGGAACGATGGCGCTGCCTCCCTGGATGACAGTGTCTCTTCCTCCTCAGAGGGTTGCCCTTCCGACTCCGGTGACTCGTATCCAAGGCCATGATGTGGTTGTGAACGACCTAGTATTCGGAACGTAGCGTTGTTCTCCCTGCTTCGTGTTGTCTGCCCTTGTCTGTGTGAACTAGTAAATGGGGCGTGCGGAGACAACAATGTCGTAGGGCGCTCCGAAGCCGTACGTTGTAATCTTTGTTCATACTTCTCCAACAGCGATTGTTGTTGAGCCATGAGCTCGGTGAGCTTTTGTGTTGACAGCTGCTCCCGCGTTGTACCCTTGTTGCTGGGGCGACGGCGATAACGCCTCCGCTTGTTAGGTGGGAGGTGTGGTTGCCCATTAACCGAGGATGAGGCGCCTGAGATACCCGAAGACGAACGAGGAGGCAGTCCGTTACTGGCTACCTGTTCACCAGTAATGGACTGTTCCCTGTCCGCGCGCAGGTCGGAATCTCCCTTGGCCTCGTCGTTGTGTGCTACGTCTTCGGTTGCAAGGCTAGGTTCGCCCCTAGTTGCCGCAGGTATCTGTCGATCAAGGTTTGCTTCCTGGTTATGGATCTCGTCATCCTTAGTATCCCTCCGCCCTGTCTCAGACCGATGGCGGGGATGATTCGTTGGAGGTTGGTAGCGCTTGATCCCTCTCCGGTCTATATCATCATCCTCTCGACGTTCAGGGGTTAGGCGTTGCTGTCGGTGGCTTTGACGTGTGTTGGACATAATAGGTATGTAATGTATTGTAATGGAGGTTTGGAAATGTATGCAGTCATCCTCAAAATAGTTCGGGTATAAATACTTCCCCGTCCTAGAGGTTCGACGCCCTTCTCAACAAATCTCGACATTCTTACAATTTATTTCGTCCCTTGCCGCAGTATCAACTCACCCATGAATCCTGCGCCTGTCTTTAGCCAATGCATATGTTATATGTATTTATGTTTTAGTACCCGTCGGGGTTCACCCTACCCTCTTGTGTGCTTCTCCATTCTTCTGGTGGAGTCACATCCCTCTTCAGTGAACTCCTTTTGCTCCTGAGAAGGCTCTTCAGCTCTTGTGTTGTTCCCCGTATGTCGCTGATTTATTCTTCCGTGTTCCAACATGTGCCATTGTGGTAAGCAACCCATGATGGCTCCATATAGGCCTTCCTGGCTCTACCGATCCCTCTCTTATGCAACTAGACTCTACTTAATATTTCCCTCGTACGTCCCGTCGCCCGAAGTCCCCTAAGGCAGATGTTTCTTAGTATTGTGCTTGGTTCTCGTCCATGGCCCTTCTCTCGGTGGACTACTTCTCTGTGAGTGTGTTGAGCTATAGTTTCTTGCAACGACTGGAATAGAATGTTAGCTCGTCTGAAACCACACACTTACTGTAAATCTAAGCCTCTATGTGCAGGTGGTATGTTTATCCTTATTCCTACCCCCATGCTTTCTACAAAGGTGTAAATAACGTTGCTATAGTTTGCTTTTGTCTAGATCTGGCGTGGGTCTATAATGTTTGTAATGTTATCACTTTTAGCCCTATCTAACGTAGGCACTACTATCTTATATCTTCTCTTAAATATTTCTCTGTTCAACACTCTAAAATCTACCTTTTCTGACTCTATTTTCCTGTTTCGAACGAAATTTTACCTCCAACAATTGTCTTCACTAACCAAGCTCGCTCTTCTAGTCTGTACGTGTCTATAGTAGGGTTCTGGTTTAACTACTGCCCTACTACTTGTATCTCTAACCTTATAGTTTCGAACACTACTAGAACTACTCTTAGTTATTGTTGTTACTTATCGTGTTCGTTGTCTGAGCCCTTGTCTTTGCCGTCTTAATCCGTCCGGACCTTCTGATTTCGCTCCTGTTCTGCTGATTTCGATCTCTCCGATTCTTTCGATAGCTCCTCGTGTTCAGTTGTAGTGTCTTTGTTTGATAATGTTTGCTGCTTTCTAGGAATAATAACTACTTGCTGAGAAAGCCTGAACCTTCCTAACTGCCTAGCCATACTAGTTCTACTTAGCCTAAAGCGTCGATTGATTCCTTCAGATCATCTTGACTGGTGCTGTTATATCTGCTGTTCGCCCGCCCGGTTTCTGTGTTTCTACCGGGCCGCTGTCACTATTTGACAGCAAGAACGGCATCCTGGCACTAGCGTCACTGCTAGTAGAGCCTCTATCGACCTCCTTCGTCGGTAGATTCTAGCGATCTCGTCATCTTGCTGCTCCATCTTGCTTCTGCTGTTACATTCAAAGTTCTTTCTTTGTATAAAAACTAATAAATTTCAATTTAATACTATCAAGTAGCTTAAATAAAATAGCTTATTTCATAATTAATAATAAACTGACAACTTTCCAAAATATAGTTAAAAATGTAGTAGGTACACGTCGAGCAACTATATCTCAACGTTCTCCTTACTCATGGAGGGGGACGTTGTTCATTTATTAATAATTGTAAACAGTAATCCTAAGATTAATGACTCTCAAAATGAGTCATCAGTCAAGTGCTGTAAAAACAGCAAAACCCTAAAACTCAGTTTATCAGATTATTCTGATAAACTGTAAAACTTATAATAGACCAAAATAATCAAATAAACTATGTACTATGTATTCTGACCACACACACACGCATATAT
>NW_014039575.1:26158-27585 GCF_001186125.1 Sphaeroforma arctica JP610 | reverse complement strand
ACATACGTACATACAAACATACATACATACATATATACATACATAATATATACAAACATACATACATGCATGCATACATACATATATATATATATATAATTATATTTTATTATACATATATATATATATATATATACGCAAGTATGTATGTATATATATATATATATATGTATAATCATTGTCTTTGTTGCATACCTGATCCACCGTCTTATCAATGATTGGCTCATAATCATCTAAGAAGGGCGCTACGAATTGGTGGTATATTTTATCGGAGCCCTATACGTAAATAGTGTAATAGAGTAGAGAAGTTACAACAAGCATAACTCGAGAACCCTGCAAACTATTTATAATGATCACCTATGCTAACCAATAATTTTGTTGCCATGTTCCTGTCTTCATTCTGTGCTGGATAGAAAATCTGGCTACACGCTACATAGGTGACCCCATGTTTATACTACACGCTTGGTATTGTAACACATATTAGCGTGAATACAAGACTCGTTCTTGTCTGCAAGCATCCATCATTACAACCGTTACGAGCCACACTAGCTTATGGAATAATCTCTATACATAGCACACCGCGTGCGTAGTACCTCTACACAGCCGAGACAATGTACAAAACCTTGCTCAGCCCCACTTATGAAATGAACCAGACATCATCCAAATGTGAAAACACGGTAAATTGAGCATAGTTGTATCGCTCTATGAAGTGGAATGTATTGCATTCAAGTATGCACGATGAGTGAAATATGCGCTCCAAATATGATCAAGGCAATGGGCATTGGGATTGTGTGTCGAAATAAGATAACAAGAGAATTGGCCCATTGTGCGAAGGAGACCGACAACCTTTACTTTAGACCACAGACCAGAACATCTGACCTCGGGACACCACAGAATACGTAACAAACAGATTGTACTTAGGAGTATGTTGTATCATACGAGAGCGGTGGATGGGCATTGCGTTACAGAACGAACTATACACACGTTATTTTACCTGAAACAGAGCTAGCCAAACGGTAAACCCTAGTTTGATCTCCTGATAGAAGGGTACCCAGGAGCAGAACATATCTGTAACCATAGCAACCGATTGGAAGCCCGAGAAGATAATCCAATATTTCATCCAACGATGGTACTGTTCATCATCTTTAGCCTTCACCGCCTTAAAGCTATGAAAGGCTGGATACGAACTTCCCACCAAAAATCTGCCAAAATAGAGTAAACACGACCGTCTCTAAGAGATGTGAACGAACTGAATACCGTGTAAATTACATAGCACTTATTCAAGTATGCACAATATGCGTAAACCACTTAATGTAGAACTGAACGAAGATGTATAAATGTATAACAACAAAGATACAAATATCAATAGATGAACGCAAGTCAAACATATATATATATATATATATATATGTATGTATGTATGTATG
>NW_014039575.1:8958-22049 GCF_001186125.1 Sphaeroforma arctica JP610 | reverse complement strand
TATTGATAACTCGCTCTGTATTTGATGCGTTCAGTATTTTTGTATACATGTATGCGCTGAAGTTAATTTCGCGTTAACAATATTGATTTGTTCTAGTGTTTTGTAGCGTGCGCTATCAGACCTACAGTCACAAAACATGCATACTAACTACTTTCTCGTTTTGGAATTTGTTTGCGAAAAGAAATACAAATGCGTGCCAGATAACAAATATTGTCGGCGACGCTTCATTTGAGGAAATTTGTATGTAAGCAAATCTATATATACTGGTGTGCGAGTACGGTGATTTAATCACACGCACACACAAGCAACAATATGGATCAACATGACAAGCACACCGAGAGAACTAACCCTAAAGGTCCGGCGATAAGAGCAGGAATCATGATGTGACCTTTAGTTTTCCCTGTGACCACTTTTGGTTATGTACCACTCACGTCTTAACTAGGATATGCAAATAGTATAATATAACAGCTCTATCTATGTATAGTACGTAACTCTCATGTACTAGCTATGATGTACTTATAGTATAGTCTAGTAACAATCATGTATGACACAGTATTCGAGTGTATGCTACAACTCATTCTAGTTTCAATGTAAAAGTACTGTGTTTTTTTTTGGAAGGCTATGCAAAAATGTCAAAAAGACCAGAATTGTGATGACGTTTTCATATGTATTTATTTATTTCATATGTTGTGTGTAAATATTTAACTAAAATCGATGACGGCGACAAATATGATCATGAATATGATGCTGTTCGTCAGAATCTCATCTCGATATATTCATGAACCTCTACTAGGGAAGAAATAACATAATGTGCCTAATCGGACTGTTATCCGAAGGATGGCCGCTATATAAATAGTTTATGTATTTTAGAGGGATATGATAAATACATATCTCTTTTGGCAGTTACTTAAACCGCCGCCCTGTATATACTTATATGAATTCACTTTTCAAGAGCAATATGTCCTTCGAAATACAGCAGATAAACACATTACATCTACATTAGGTAGAAGGCATAGATGAAGATCCTCTGTCATATATACTGATAAACTCCCAGAGCGTATGTTGTCCATTTCGACTTTCAATTATATATCTCGTGTTTCTGTTATATTCAACGTTATCCATTTCTAACCTGAAGCAAGTTTCATTTCGATGAATGCAATTTGCTTGTTAACTGGTCATATCCAGCGTTCAGACCTATTTGAGTACAAAATGATATCTGTAGAGTGGGATACCAATCCCAATTCAGTCAATTGTTGACGCGAGCAAGTATTTAAAAGGGCACTTGCATGGTGTATCTGCAAGGCAAAGGAGATATTGGAATTGAGTTTATTGGTTACAGCATGACAAATTTCCTTTGTAAGCGCTTCACTTTTTAAAAAGATGAATTTGATGTGTTCATAGATGCATTAAACTCTAATAGCTGCTATTTTAAATAGGTAGCCCGGAGGCCAAGCTACACAACATGCACCAACAATTTAAAACAAGCGGATCTTTCCAACTCTTGCATAGTGCTTGTACCTGAGTTTTGATGCTTTTAACGTCCTTAGTATACTGAGATATTCATACAGCACTATTTGCTTGTTTTAAAGTGCTCTAATAGTAACTATTATAACTATATCTGCTTTTCTATTTAGAGTGTGTATACACAAGTATTTAGAATAATTTCACGCTACTAAAATAGTTTATCTATAGTGTTTTTTTATTAAAAAAATATCGTACGAACGTCATTAAATACGTCATATTTATTTACGCAAGTACTGTACAGTGTACAGTATTTACATTTTCTATTTTCTTGCTATTATTTTTTTTAAACATTTGTTTACAATGTTTTCAAAAAGACTCTCGTTTTGGTATTTTCTAAAACAAACCCCTTTTTATAAAATGACCGTTCAAAATCCAAACTCCAAACTCCAAACTCCAAACTCCAACTGGCAAACTCCAAGAATACAAATGGTTTTTTAGAAGGCTATGCTCCAATTCCAAAGTCAGAAATAAATATTAAAAAGCAGTAAAAACCGGTGATTGTTTTTGAAAACTGCCAAATACACTACCCTCGGCGAAACCCATCTTTAGATTTTTATTATTTTGGTCTATATACTATATATAAATATTACATATTTTAAATTTGGATTGTTTTATTATTATTATATTTGTTTTTACATTACACAGTACAAAAAATACAAAATATATATATATAATTTACAAGGCTATGAGTCATTGTTAAAGTAAATATATTGAATCTCGATCGAGATTCTCATGAACTAATTGAGTGACTCAACCCACGTCCCACGACCCACGCCGCACAGCCCACAGGTACCCGAAAATCGGAGTCCTTTCGAATTGACCTAAGCTCATAGCGTTTAACCTTTAAAGTTTAGCTTATAAATACGTTGCAACATTTAAATACTGGTATGTATATATGTTGAACACGGCAATAGATATATACTCTTCATTATTTATATGCTTTCCAACGTATAACGTTATGAGCTTAGGTGGGGACTATACCATTGTGGGGCGTGTCCTCAACGGAAGTCGACACTCGACAAGGTATTTTGAAAAAATTATCAAAGTAATGGCAAAATCTGAAAATCTGAAAATCTGAAAATCAGTGTGAAGTGTAAAAAAAAAAATCTTTTTAAAAATACATGAGAACATTTTGAATATTTTGGAGTTTCTACTCTCACAGAGTATCAACTGTTTACTCTTTCTCTCACTAGAGCGAGGCCAAGAAATTTAAAAATGAGAACCTATTTATTTAGTCAATAACTATAGCCTACAATCAAACACAAAAAAGGGTGTTATGTTTTTAAAATAATATATACTTTTAAAAAAATGGTGAGAACTGAGGAGGGACTCCGGACTTCCGGTTTTTAAATGAGCCAGTCAAATATGAATAACCTTTTGGAAAGGGATAAATATATAGGATAGCTATGTAGTCGCATAGTATAATCAATTAAAAAGCTGATAAATGCAGCTCAGACAAATTAATGACGATCGCTCGTTGGCTGTACTATTGTATCATCATAGCTGGTCTTAATGGCCGTAAGCTAGATGAATCTTTTCGTGTAGTGATCAATGAGAAGTCACACTAAATCGCTCTTTTACAATAGTATCATTGATAAGTGTTAAATAACTGGATTTCCACGATACCTTGTGGCTTGTCAGTTGTTACATATTGTTTTTGGATTATATTTTTTAACACAATAATAAGAGTTTTTTAAATTTTGAGTTTATTAAAATATAAGACTTAATGAAATATAAAGTGTCATTAGTCATAAGAGTTTTTGTTTTTTTTTAAAGACAGCAATTTTCGCTATAAACTATAAAGAGAACTGTTACCGGGCCCGTATGATATAATCGAAAAATAGTTCACTGCAATAAAGAAATAGTTGCCTCAAATAAGTGTGGACCAACGAATGTATAGGAATGATTTTTCACAATAGTGATATTTTGCTAAAAAATTTGAGGTCTACTTTCCGAGAGACGTGACGAACACGTTGTAATTTGTAAACTAATAATAGAAAAATATTTAAAACAAAAAGAAGTATAGACTTCATTTATCGATTACCATATTTTTAAAAGGCATCGAGTTACCGACAGATTAGGGGGTTACTCGGAAAAGTTAGAATATTTAACGGTTAGCCGGTATGTGTCAAATGACAAGTCACTCAAGTGAACTTTTTTAAAAAAGAATATATTTATTCATTGTGTGCCTCAAAAAGTCGAAACGTTTGTGCTAAAAAATAAATACTTTACATAGTACACGCTAAGCAAAGCAATTATAAAAGGAGATGCGATTTCAGATCAGACCATCACTTTACTTCACCTTCACACTTGATAATAAACTACCTAAAAGGTTACAATGTTAATCGCCAATCTGAAAATGCCAATACTGCAGCGCAAGTCACCAAGCATCTATTCCGAATTGGAAGGTGCTGTCGACAGTGATGTTACATCAGCATTTAGTCTTGGGACTGTCAATTCCGAGAGTGAGAACAGCCCACCCTGTAAAGAGCAGAAATGCAGTGCATCGAATACTGATCTAATTAGTAAATCGATTGATAATAGGGAGGATGCAGAAGCTTTTCAACTAGATTCGCAAAGCAACCGTTATACTCTACCAGAATTGCCAATGCCAACGCCTACACCAATGACGGCACACACTACTACCCCTCGAGGTATATTGAAGCAAAAACCCATGTCATCGCATAGGCGGGAGAGTATCGCACAGAGCCAAAATACAAATATTCGGCCTAAATCTACGTGTAAAGTTTTAACTCCCCACTATGACAGACAACGGTCACAACAAAATCCGTCACCGCAGCCAGGTAGGAGAGGATCCTTCGCGCCTCGTACTCAGAATCCTCAAATACGTAATACTCGTATATCCATGGGAGAAGGGAATGGACAGCTGACGACTCCTGCATATAGTGAAAGAAGAAAGTCCATTACTAGCAATATGAGAGAAGGGAATGGACAGCTGACGACTCCTGCATATAGTGGAAGAAGAAAGTCCGGTGCTAGCACTGGAACCTGTGCAGATTTTATATCCAGGGAACCATTGAGCACGCGAGGACTCAAAAAGAAGCAGCATAAACGGGTCGCATTCAGTACCAATGCCGATGTGGTGAATGAAACATACGACAATTGTGTGTACGAGAGAGGCTGTAAAAAAACAACTGCCAAGTATTCTTCCAAGTTGACGGACATGAAAATATACAAAGTACTCTGCAAATACAAATTCACTGAGATGCCGATGCATCAAGACTCAATCCAAAACATTGATTTCCGCATGGCGCATGTCCAAGGTGACGAGATGAAGGCACAGAAGAAAGTTTTGGCAAAATTGGGATACCGAATTCCTTCAAGGAACTCACAGTCGTTAGTGAATTTTACACAAAACCAGCGGCACCCAAGTGTATCCTCGCTTCGCAAAGTTGCGCAAAATTAAACTACGGATAAGATCATGCATATCAGTATCAATATGTTGCGTACTTCAGTATCAGAGCATTGCTTTTCGTAGACCGTGAATAGCACATCCAATTTCAACGCCTAGTACAACTCTGGCGTCTGTCATAACGAACCAAATTGAGACTCACCGTTGTTAAGCCACACCAGTGCATCTTTTGTATGTGTCATGGAGCACTCAACTAAATAATCAGTACTCCGTATTAAATAATTTCCAGTCATTAATCCAAATCCTGTCGAATAACTGAAAGTGAAGCGTCATTGTACTTGCATGGAAATCACATCTTGCCGATCTGAATCAAATCCTATATAGATATGATCTCAGAGTCACCGGTAGCAGATTGCAGCTCGACGTTTTCTAGGCGCCGAATAGACAAATGAGTACAAAACGTCACTCGTACAACTTTCGGCATTGTAAGGGCTGGTATGTTTTTCTGTGGCGCGTACTGATCTTTCTCCGGCCTGTGTTTAAAAGGTTGCAGCGCTGACAATATCGCCAGATATGACATCCCTAATAAAAAGCTAAATAAGTTTAAGCCCAGTAAACCTTATTTTGCTCTGCTACCACTCAGACTGGTGAAAGGTGGGGGTCTACAATTTCAAGTTTCAAATTGTATAAATTTTCATCTAACGTATACATTTTTCCATAGGTTGAGGTATTGAATTCAGCTGATGATGGCCACTTGTACATAATGCAACTGTAATAATACCAAAAGTTACGCTGCAAGCATACGATACATTCAATAGTAGATGATGTTGTCATTTTTTTAATGCTCATGTTGTACTGCAATTTATATATATTGAGCCTATATGTCGACGTTAGCATATCGCTTGATAGCACCTTACTTTTTGAATCTCTAACCTTTTTGCACAGTTTTCGGGTCGAATCGCCTTGTAATGTCAATGTATTGTATTTGAATTTTGATGCCACATTAAGATCCAGTGCATACAACCGCTGTTCTTATGCGACTGAAGTACTAACTAAGTGTTAAACATATCCTCACAGAAGCACGTAGTAAAGTGGTACTATATACCTTATCCGTGAGATTGAGATACATTTATCGGTAGCCTTTTTCGATTATTATAACTACCTGTATATTTTAATGAACTGGAAAGTTGTTAATCCAACTTGTTCTAGGCAGTTGGTATCAGTAGCGAGGTAAAAATCTTCCGTAAAAATCATCCTTCCGCAGTCCGTACACTCGTACAGGAACGTCGCCTTTGATAATCATATGAATCGAATACAACTGTGTGATTCACATTGACCTTCAATAAAATAGATAAATGTCTTTAAAAAAAATATTGTACGCCTACATGGCAATACGGTTGTGGCCTTGTGGGTGGTTGCTGAGCTGCTTAGGTAAATAAATAGCCTACTCGTCCCCAAGTCTCTACTCCTCATGAAACCCACAAGTTGAAAGTGCTCAAAAATTTAAAATATCCAAGAACCCTCTTGTTTCTATATAAAACTGTGCCCTCGACGGATCGCAGTTCGCACGGCTCTGGTGAAATGCAAATATTCTGTTTGTTTTATTTTGTTTTTTTAACAAAATATGAAGAACAAACAACAAAATGTTCGTCGTTCTTTTTGATATATAAAAAAGACAATGTTCGTCGTTAGATGTTCTTGTGTTTTTTTTTAACAAAAGCAAAGCAAAACTGGCAAGAAGCCAAGAACGACCAAACGTATTTTTTAAAGAAATACATTAAAAACTCTCAAATTCAGTGAATCGCTAAAATCTAAATATATGATATATTGTTTTAAAAAAAATCAAACAAAAAATCACCTGGACTGGTTTAAGGTATGACCGTCGGAAACTGCTTCACTATGACGACATGTCTGGACGTCATGTCGTATATTACAGTCAAATATATGATATACGTCATGATTTTCTCTTAAGAATACATATCGCGATGGGTCGGAAACTAATTTGCAAAGAAGCCTTGTCTTTGTCGTATACCAACCAGGCCAAGAGATCTCGCTTATTATTATATTTCTTCTCTCTGCTGGGGAGCACAGGCCACAGACTCACAGAGGGTCATGAAATAAATATTGTATTTTGTTATTATACTAAAAAAAAGTGAAGTTGAATAAAAGTTTAAAGAAATGGAGGTACAAGTGACAGTAAGAGTCAAGAGTCAGAACTCAGAACTCAGAACTCAGAACTCAGAACTCAGAACTCAGAACTCAGAACTCAGAACTCAGAACTCAGAACTCAGAACTCAGAACTCAGAACTCAGAACTCAGAACTCAGAACTCAGAACTCAGAACTCAGAACTCAGAACTGACTTCATATCAGCTTATCATGTCACTCTGATTTTTATGATTTTTTGTTCTGTTTTTAAAAAAACAAAACAAAATAAACACAAATTAAATATTTTACGAGTTTTCAGTCTTCAGGCTTCAGCAGGGCCAGGTTCAGGCTTCAGAAGAGTTTCATCAGTTCTGTCACCCTGGTTCACTGTTCACCGTTCAGACTGCAGAATCAGACTTCAGACTCCAGGAGTCCAGAGTCCAGTCTCCAGACTCCCCAGAGGGTTCACTTTCTTCAGACTCCCCAGAGAGTTCACTTTCTTCAGACTCCTAATAAATAAATAATAGCCTAAAATAATAGGGGGGGTTTTTTTATAAAGATCAAAAATTAAAATCAAAATTCTGGTGGAATTTTTTTCCCTTCGGATGAGTTTTGTTTGAGCGGAAATCAAGGTTTGTCATGGCGGAAATCGAAAATTTAGCAAAGACCCAAATCCAGAGGGCCGTGTTTTGTCTTCATTTTTTCAACAATAATGTATTTATCTATTTATTTCATGATTCTAGACTATTAGAACTTAGTATGTCTACTACCATGCCAGTAGTGGTTTGAATTGATTTTTGCACCAATACTACTATATAAGAACATCCCAGTGTGCCATCAGAGGTATTCAGATTCCCAAGTGAATAAATGATTTTGTGAGCGTTGAATACCTCACGTACAACATGGCACTCTTCAACATGAAATTTATAGCAAATATGAAACGCAGAATATCAAGCAAACATACAAAAACAAGGGATACTGATGATATCAACAGTCGTTCTACATTCAGTTTAAGATCTCTTGAGCTAAGTCGCACAATTTACGAAAAGGAACATTCGGAGCACGAGGTGGAAGACAAAGGGAAGCTCCGCAACAGAGATTCAAGCAAGAAAAAACAGGACCCAATATATTCGGAACAGATGGTTTTCTCGGTAGCCGAAAGAGATGTCTCGGATAAAACACGCAGTTTGCCATCCCCCGCAGGGGTTCGTGATGATACAGGCGTAGAGGATGATTCCATGCAACTGTCCTTAAATGCGGCGTTATATAGTAATCACGCAACATATACTAATGGACATCTTGGTCCTAAATCTATCGGTGATTTTTCAGAGGCCGGGTCGAATCCGAACAAACAACAGTCGCGGACACCGATCAACGCAATATATACCAATGGTCATCTTGGTTCAAAATCTATCAGTGATTTTTCAGGGACCGGGTCGAGAGTGCAACAGCCGCAAACACCAAGGAGACGAGCTTCGCACGTTCACCAGAACTATGCAATCCCGCAATATCAATCAAGAGGATCTTGCAGTAGACCGCCACCACCAGTACTGGCGCACGATTCGTATTTCCAGCGACATTCCGACGCCGGCTATGCATACAACTCAAACCTTAGATCCCCAGGCCGACGTGTACCCTCAAACAATAGTCGAATTCATTGTCGCAGAGTCTCGTTCGACACTGATAAGAATATGATAGGAACCACATACGTGTCATCTGTGTACGAGCGAGGTTGTAAGGAATCATGCAATCGCCTTGAATCTAAAATGACTGATATGAAGATCTACAAGGAACTATGCCAGTATAAGTTTACCGAAATGGCGACACATCAAGATTCGATGCATAACATCGATTTTCGCCTGACTTATGCTAAGGGCGACGAGAGGAAGGCACAATTGAAAGTTTTGTCGAAGCTGGGGTACACCGTTCCGGTCCAACACAGATGGCCGTTTCAATAATACAACAGACAGCGTTAAAGAAAAAATAGTATCTGGAAGCCTTTTGAATTACGGATTCCGTGGCTATGAAAGGCGCGCCGAAAAATCGTAGGGATTTGAAAAACCTCATATTTGATACTCCCTGTGAAATAGTCTGTTAATTTCAAAGTCGCGATTCGCGAACGTTGGACTCGGTAGTTAAAGAACACAAATATTTAATACAGTCGAATAATACCACTAAGCCGCCTATTGTCGGGAAAATTGAATATTGATTTTAAGATCGCGGATGAAGTAGTGATACAGACGAACTTTAAATTTACTGTTGTACTATTTTGCTACGCATGCAAGCCCCCGCAGGGAATATTTACCTCTGAATTTCGTACAGACATATGATTGTCGACCACGTATAGTTGTGAGACGTATCTGTGTGTAAACAGGTGAACACTGCTGAAAGGAATGAACATGCCTAGTCAGAAAGTATGGTTCAAATTTGCGGGAGCAGCGCGTGCCATGGAGTGAACAACTTGACAGGTAGATAAATTTTAGAACCAATAGTTTTCGCGCAGTCCTGGAGAATACAAATAAACAAACTCCTATCTTTTGCTGAATCACCTTGACACTTTTTTTTTTGCTCACAACCGTTCTATATGAATTCCTATGGGGCGTCGGTTGAGTATTAATATGGTTCCGGTTAGAATGCCGTGGTGTATATTAGTTGAGGTGATAGCTAGAATGCGCGGTTGTAGGATTTTGGATATAAAAGGATGATGGATCATATCGCAGCAACGCAGAGGTATCTTATTCAAGTGTCACTTGCCCTTTAAGTTGCTTAAGCTGCGCATTTATCAATATCTGTTGTCTCAATCAACTCAAATAGCGAGATATATATACAGACCACAATGGACGTCGCCTTCAATTCTGTTACTCGACGGTGTTCTACCCCCGTAGACTATAGTCAACGATCGAGCGGTAGTGAGAAGCGTGATGTACAATCACATCAACTGAGTGTACGTAGATTAAATTCGGGCTACTCAGAATTTAAAAGTCTAAGTGCACATCCAAAAATCGGATCTCCAGAGGAAACGCGATACATTTTGGATTCGAGCAGAAAAGATACTTCGCGTTTTAAGCATAGCAGTAGTGTCCCCACTTATCCCGGTACTAACTGCAGCACTCGAACAGAGCTCGTTGTGCACGAGTACCGATCTATTGCCGTTGAGTTGCAGCAGTATACTTGGGATACAAATTCGTGTAATGACTTGAGAACAGTGCCGGAATTAGGCGCACCGTTGACTTCACCATACAAGGCGAAAGTCCAACCATTTAATGAGTGCCCTGGTGTTGAACTAGCCGCTCTTAGCATAGCGGACAAACACGTCGACAGCTGCAGTATACCACAGCCCCTGTGTCGATCCCCAGAGTCATTCGATGCTTGCAGCCCGGGGTTGGCGCATGACCTTTTTTTCGAGTCTTCAGCGGTCATTGTTCCACCATATTCTTCTCCTGTACCACTCCCTCTGACATACGAGCACTCTACGCCGTTACCACACAACGCGACATCCGCAGATAGCGAAGCTCTGCTTAAGTGTGGCACTTTTGCAGAATCAGCGGGTGAGAGGTGCGAAGAGTCCAGGAAGAAAAACGACACCGATAAGAGCTCAAAACTGAACGCAGAGCGTTTGTTGTTAGAAACATCAGAGGTACAGCTGGAGGAAAGCTGTGATAGCCAGCAGTTCTCGACATTGCTTGCTTTCATCAATGGTGACTATCCAGTACATAGTCGAGCGGCGTTCCAGCCAGGCCCAGCTAAGCACACGCCAAGTGGCACTGGAGCAGAAGCCAAGGAATCATCAACTTTGGACAAGACCTTGGAGATCGTCCAGAATGTGCCAGAAACCGCTGTCAAGTGCTTGGTACCATCGATTCAAAAGAGCCCAAAAACGGATGTCAATTGCCTCGGAGACTATCTATGCGCTTGTTTCGCTGGTTGTCAACATAAGGCTGTCCGCACGAAGGACTACGTCTACGCAAGCAGTAGTGGAAGTGAATGCGGAGATTTTGTGGATATCGCGGGAGCACTCGATCACGAACACGGCAACAGAAGTCGAAATGTATCTCCGGCTGATGGTTGGAAATGCAAGGACATTGCACAGCGTGTGGCGCCTAATGGAGACAGGACTCCGGATCGGTCCACCCATGCTTTCAGTGCTCTTGGTTCGAATTGTAATTTGCCGAAGTTGACATCTCCGTACAAAATGGGTTCCAAGTTTTTAACATACACCGTGCAGTCTTCAAGATCTGAAAGAGATGATCAGGCACATGGTGACACGCCGATGACTGTTCACCGCTCCTACCAAGACGAGGTGCCCATACTAAAGCAATTCTCCCTTGATAGATGCCCCACTCAGCCCTCCCTGGGCACTCTCCCAGAATGCGTACTAACGCCGGGAAAGTGGCTGTCCCCGCTGATAACAACCAACCCGAGGTGGTTGAGTGGTCCGCTATCACACGAGTTGATCCGAGATATAAGAAACCTCCAGGCCGCTGAGCAAAACGAGATCAATAGCAAGGCTACAAGCGGCTTACAGCAAATAGAAGTACCTGCAACTGAGGGATTGCTATCGAAACCTAGCCGCTCGCCGACACAAGTGAGTACGATGTCTCATAGGGTTTATTGTGTTCCGTATGTGTGGCATGTCTATAGATCTGTCTCTCCTGCCATGAATCGGAGTCTTACCGACCTACAAGCACAGTATATCGCTCGTTGCCTTACATTGGTGATAAGCGCAGCACAGATTCGTCTCAGCTGTAACAACGCATGCACCAGCAAAGGTACTAGCGGCAATACTGACTTTTGTTTGGACAGAGGACAAAACGATCGCACAACTTTATCTGAAATTGGGAATACGAAGTGACGTGATTATTCGCCGACAAAGCTAATTAGAGTAATATTGACATAGTCTATCTATTACCTGGTTCTACCGCCATTGTAGACAATATTTGACTGAAAGAATAGACATAAATGTAAGTACTTCTGTACTTGTATTGGCGTATAGCTGTATGCGTGCATCCACACATCAGCTTCTTCCGCCGTGCGACATATCCACACATTGCTCACTACTATATTATAGTCATCTGCCTAGAAACCTACATATGAATTGGGTTCGTCTTGTTTTAATTCGTGGAAGATACGCAGACGTATACACATGCCCTTTTAGTTTTCCATGCTGCCACAGGAATCGAGCCTTGGCCCAAGAGTGGATGTGTATGTGGTGTGCTTTTGATCCAACCTCACTTCACCGTACACAGGCGGATAGCACTACTTGCCAAGGCGATATGACAAGAGATATGGATGCTCCCCAAGCTGAATCAGATATGGAGATGGTTCTGGACGACTATGTGAGTTCCTCATCCGCTGCTAGCGACAAAAGATACAGTCTAAAACTCAGACTCAACCCATACAAGAGGACAAGAGGTGAAGGTGGTGACGTATCTACCAGAGCGAAGGATGACGGACATGCGTGCTGGGAGAACAGAACTCGCTACAGTTGCCGAAATACCGTGACTTCGATTGAGCAGGGTGCTTCTCCAGGAGTTGATGTCGGTATGATTGGGCTTGAAACGCAACAACGGACCACAAAACGCACGCCGAGAAGTTGTACAGTAAAGCAAGAGTCCAAGGCACTCAATCAGAATAGACCAACCCAACGGACACGCTGTATAGATACGAGTGTGTTTAGAGGTAAAAGACGGGAGGACATATACAAGGCGAAGGCTGGGCCGAGGGGAAGTGGGGTGGTAAAGATGGAAGTAAGGGGGAAGAAAAAGCAAGCCGGCAGGCGCACAGAACCCCAACAGACCGTTGAGTACAAAAAACTGATTCAAAGGTAGGCGTGGATGGTACTATTTATACATGCATATCTTACATATCTTAGACGCCAGTTTCCATGGATATAGACATAATTCAGTGAATGTATATATATATATATATTTATATATATATGTATATATATACATATATATATATATATATATATATATATATATATATATATATATATATATATATATATATATATATATATATTATATATATATATATATATATATA
>NW_014039575.1:3490-8649 GCF_001186125.1 Sphaeroforma arctica JP610 | reverse complement strand
GGAAACGGAACGACTACTACTAGTACCTACTACCTACTACTAACCTAACTAACTATAGTATTATTTATTATTATATATATATATATATATATATATATATACACGCACACACACCACACACACACACACACACACACACACACACACATATATATATATATATATATATATAACATATATATATATGTATATATATATATAGGAATTACTTTATATATGTATATATATATATATATGAAAATTACTGTCCCCTAACAGTTTAAGTAGTGGGTATGCTCTATCGAGTCTATCCAGCAAGCTGTCCATGTATGTCGGGCGTCGGCGAGTACATCAATATTAGGTCAAGATATCATTTCAAACATGCCTGGTTTTATTGGATATGCACATCTCTCCTAAATAGCCACAACTTTTAATAAAGTAAACACTTTGAATAAAACATGTGCTAAAAGACTCGTCCCGCCCTCACAGTTACCTCAGCCACCAACGAAGAAAACAGCGCACACAGCTGCCAGTACAATGGTTCTGGCGACACTTGTTATCTGTCAGCTAAGAAACATGTGCATGGAGGAAAGCAAGGCTGTGCAAGCCCTACAGCGTACAGAAGTATGAAGGACATCGGCAACGCATGCGCTGTAGCTATAGGCGAGGTGGTGGAGTGAGATTGGAGGTTGAGATATAGGCTTGATGGTGGTACAAGGCGCTATGAACAGTCTACTACAGCAGTGAAAAGGGTGTGACAGATAGACGGCTCACAACCAGGTTTATCCATGGAAGTAGGAAGTACGCAAACTAATGTAAATAAACTCTTCCCTACTAAATTAAAAGCAATAAAAACAGAATACATACCATGAACAATATTCAAACAGTATATGCATATGACTATCTGTGTTCTGAAGTTGGGTACTTATACGACCGCCGTCTGTGTTCCGTAATAGTGTCTGTATTTATATGTGCGACTATAGCGGGCATAGCATAGCCTTCAAAAAAAGACAGCGTAGACTCTTTGAGTATTTAAGTGAGAGCGCTATATGTGACCTATGAAGTACGAGGCTACGTCTGTGCGAGAGTCTAATTATTAGATTGCCAACGCAACAAATAGATAACAATTTAAAAAAGAAAATGACTAGATTTTTCTATTTATAGAACTACGGTATAACTCTAGATGTTAAAAGTTAAAACCCTAAGTTTTCTATTATCTGCTGACCTCTATTGTGGCCTATCAGATGCCGAGTCCACCGTTTGTGGCTATTTATATTTATATATATAAATAACGACAGTAGGGGAACACTTCTCAGTATACATATACTCATTAGGTATACATACTATCTAGCGTAGCCATCTACACACGTAAGGTATAGTGTTGGAAGGCCTATGTCTATACCCCTACTATAGCGACACTACACAAATAAGGTATAGTATTCAAGGGTTTATGTGTATACTCAGACATAGCGGAGCTACAAACGTACAGTAAAATATATAGTACGTGTATGCCCCTAACACAGCATCGGAGTAGTTATAAACATATATAGTATAGCTCAATTAGTAAGTCTTCGACTCGCACGCACGCGTGGTTGAATAGTGGTCACTACAGTAGCGTATCATACACCTGGCCTAAACTTCTCTCTGCGATTTGCTTTCCCCAAATCGAGAGTACAAGTATGTAAGATCGACTCCATACTCTCCTTTACACACCCTTAACACGAGCAGAACCTTCACACACATTACTACTACAGTCAGACTATACGCACAAACCACCTACAGGTGCTGTCTAATTCTTCACTCGCACAAGGCAGAAGTTATCTACAAAAAAACACCTATTAAGGCGAGATGAGTGTGGTGGTCTGTGATACACTTCACACTCTGAGTGCACACCTCAGAGGCCCCAGTCGGATACTCTCCCAGTACGCAGCGGTGCAATGTAGGCGTATAGTAGGTAGTCATATGCACATACCGAGACAGACAGGGTCGTATGTATATGCACAAGGCCGGTTATTTTCCACAGCACACACACACACACACACACACACACGTACACGTTGGCACCATGGGTTCACACCCACACCAGTGTATGTACCTGTGCGAGTTGGTGGTGTGTCAATTAGGCGATGGTGTGCGTCGGCAGCGGAAAAGGCCGCCACACCTCACAACCCTATACACCGCAACACAGATACACTCAGGCACAGTGTGAGTACAGGAGGTGGCAGTATCAGCCCACCGGGCAACGCCGTCAATAGTGCGCATATAAGGACGCCCAAAGACTTCATGCGTGCGAGTGAGCAGTCGCGTAGCAGGGCCCAAGGACAAGCGCGTGCGAAGGAACACGCACAAACACACACACACACGCATGCAAAGGCACACGAAAGGCACACGAAAGTCGATGCCGCATCGGGTCCAACGGGCCATGCACACGCAAGTAAGTCAAGCACAGAGTCGGTTGCTAGTGCAAAGAAGCCTGCGGGTGGTGCGGATGTAGGTAGCGGTGTAGGTAGTGGTGTAGGTAGCGGTGTAGGTAGTTCTGTGGTTGCGCCTGTGCCTAAACTGACGATATGGCAGAAGGTTAAGCACGAGATAGAACACTACTACACTGGGTTCAAGCTCTTCTTCATCGATGTCAGAATCTGTGCAAGGTATGGTATACGTGTAGTGTATGTAGTTGCCTACAGGTAGGTAGTTAGTCAGTTAGTGTGATATAACGTTTGTAGTAAGATACTGCGAGTATGATATAGTATACGGTTGAATAGATGGTGAACACGCATGTGTTACGGTACCACTGTTGTCTCCAGGACCCAGTGGTGAGATCAGGTATGCCCATTGTACACATCCGTGTGTGAGGGGTTGGTTGAGATCCTCCATATGTATGTGCTTAAATCTATACCAGATTGCAATAGTCAAGTAGTATCTGTACGTCGACGTATCTGTGCGTGTACATGAGGTACAACATTGACCTACAGGTCTCTTGGCTAGCTTATCCTGCACGACATACGTGTTGTCACTGTAGTTCGATGGATAGGCATATGGCTGTACTATGCGCGTATGCTAGATCCCGGCCATACCTGGCAGGTATACTATCGGGGTTCGCTACTATATATATGTTCTATGTTGTATGTTTTGTAACTATATACTATATTATATGTTTTTTGACTCTACACTACGTTGTATGATTTAAAACTATTTACTATATTATGCGTATTTTCCCTATACAATGATATATGATTTAAGACTATATATGTACCATGTATGTAATTAGTTTCGTATGCCAGCTCAAGTGCGAATAGTAGACTTTGGATCACGGTCTCTCTTATTGCACACCTCTGCCTATGTGTTGCGTCTCCGTGTACATACACGTGGCATAGCTCAGCGGGTTCAGGCCTTTCTTGACTGTAGTTTGAGTATGTCCGTATGTGTTATAGTCGCACTGGTTGGATGCTGCTCGCCTGTGTTTGCGCTTGATCAAGCATGTATGTACAGTATCATCTCTACAGCTGAGTGAGGGATATTCACTTGTGTCATGTAGAACCATACATGGTGGGTACGAGTGTAAGTCCATCAGTCTTTGTATGAAGTCTCCTTGTGCAGGTGTTGACTACTCTCAATCCTCACATATACGTATATGTCTATAAATAGACATTGATCAGTTATTTACATCTGTTTATTTCGAAACATGTATCCCCTGTCAATTGAATCGCTTATACCTCTCGCATACTACATATACACATACCTGTACATAGTCAAATATCAGTGAAGCTTACATCGGTCATTACATTGCAAATACCTCAAGACTCTAGCCACCTTCCACCCCCACGCACACGTACAGCCATACATAACCACACATCATATTGGATGCTCATCTTCACACTTTTTCACTCTATCCCAGATATCTCAATCAGTCCTTTCAAGGCGAGACTCTCACTCGCCGCCAACGCCGCCAGCTAGTGCGTACTACGGGAGATATCTTCCGTCTGGTGCCGTTCAGCGTGTTTATTATCATCCCGTTCATGGAGTTTCTGTTGCCCGTGGCTCTGAAGCTGTTCCCAGGCATGCTGCCCAGTACCTTTGGTACCAAGGGGACCAGAAACGAGGCCAATCTGAAACAGCTCAAAGTCAAGCTGGAGATGGCCAAGTTCTTGCAGGTGGGTGGTGTTTCTATGTGTTGTATGTGGTGTTTACGGGGGGATATTGTGGGCGTGGGGTTGGCTGAGTTAGCGGCGGCTGGAGATTAAGCTAGAGATGTCCAAGTCCTTGCACATGAGCGGAGCTGTTCGTGCCATGGTTGGCTTAGTGCATCTCGTGGGTGTCTCTTATTCTCAAGTGATACATTGTCTCTTATTCTCAAGTGATACATTGTCTCTTATTCTCAAGTGATACTTTGTCTCTTATTCTCAAGTGATACATTGTCTCTTATCCTCAAGTGATAAATTGTCTCTTATTCTCAAGTGATATATTGTCTCTTATTCTCAAGTGATACATTGTCTCTTTTTCTCAAGTGATATTATTCTCAAGTGATATATTGTCATTTATCCTCAAGTGATATAGCGTGATGTAGCTGCGTAGTGGCGCGTTCGCTCACAAGATGCATCCACAGCCTGCAATCGCCCCTTATAGGCATACCTTTGGGTCTAGTGTGCTGGTATTGGCAACAGGAATGGCTGCCACAGAGTGTAGTACCAGTATCAATCCACCACTCTCATTAACCGGACTTGATGGCTCGAGTGGCGGTATCATCCACAATTACTTCCTGTTAGAGAGTGACACTAGTGGCCTGGTGCAGTACTTCGGGGTTTACTTTTACAGAATCTGTATAGATTGTATATGTTTGCACCTGTGCCGTTTGCCTCTGATCTGAGGGTGCAGGAAATGCAAATCTTCGTTTCTCGAGTATAACCCGATTTTGATTTTTAAAATCAGGACACGGTGGAAGATTTGGCTAAGAAATCATCGTGCGAGAAACAGGACGACGGAAGCGTTTCGAATTTGGCTGACCTCATGGCTCGAATGCGCGATCCAGACAACGATGACAACGTAAGGAAACGCGATGCATATATTCGTATATATACACACACACACACACGCACACACACACTCACTCACTCACTCACTCACACTCACACACACACTCACACACACACTCACACACACACTCACACGCACACTCACGTATA
>NW_014039575.1:0-3470 GCF_001186125.1 Sphaeroforma arctica JP610 | reverse complement strand
ATATATATATGTCTTGATATATGATCACCACATCTGATTTGTACATGCCCGCTGACATCATGCCATCATCGGATTTTTCAATTCATGACAGATACAGGCATATTAATATGCATGCGCAAATATCTCCACATATACTGTCGCGCATACACACTATAGCTTCTTTGTTGGTCATGTACAGGTGAGTACAGCTGAGCTGCTGAAGTTCAGTAGGTTGTTCGAAGACGAGCTGACTCTGGACAACTTAGATCGCCCTCAGTTGGTGGCGTTGTGTCGCATGTTGAACCTCAACACCTACGGCACTATCTCTCTCCTTCGATTCCAATTGAGGTTTGTGGTTATCTGCGTGTTTGCCTGTAGATCTTATATTCGTATGTTTAGATATTTTATTATAGTCTATCGTCTGTGCTTCTCATATTATGTCCTTGTATAGTCTTGTATTCGAGTGTTTGGATTATAACATACTGCATGTGCCTCTCATTTGAGTCCCAGTATAGTTCTATGTCTGTGTGTCTGGTTGTTTTCAATTCTATGTTACCTCTGCGGTGGTTGCAGTATCTGAGCCGAGTGAGTGAAGCATTCGTGATGGGGTGTGTGTGTAATTTGAACCTGTCTGTGGTTGTTATCCTGCATCCTAGTACGGCCCCTATGAGTGTCTGTGGTTGTGTCTACTGTTGTGTCTAGTTTGTATTTGTCTGTGATTGTTATCCTGCATCCTAGTACGGTCCCTATGGTTGTCAGTGGTTGTGTCTACTGTTGTGTCTAGTTTGTATTTGTCTGTGGTTGTTAACCTGCATCATAGTACGGTCCCTATAAGTGTCTGTGGTTGTGGCTACTGTTGTGTCTAGTTTGTAGTTGTCTGTGGTTGTTCTCCTGCATCATAGTACGGTCCCTATGAGTGTCAGGGGTTGTGTCTACTGTTGTGTACACATGTGCTTCCGGTTCAGTATACCTTTCCTACGTGAACAATCTATTAAGCAAGGTGCAAAGATGTTCTTAGTAGCGTATCCGAAGCCAATACTTTATATGTATGGGTCTGTTTCTGTGCCTAATATTTAATCCCACAACGTAGTATTGTGTATTATGCGTGCCCGGGGTGGGTGTCCTTGTCATTGTCTGTGTGTACATATCTAGATTTAAATCGAAATTCCCGGTTCGTGTGTGCGCCCTTTTGATCCAGCCGCTGAACCTATACCTCTATTTATGCATGCCTGCGTGTGCACACATACCTGTATCTGTATGAAGCCCATTTCTCCGAGCGTTCTCTTTTCGCCCGTGTGCGTGCCGTGCTTCCTATGTGTCTGTGCACCTTTGTCGCTGTCTTACGACAAGTGACTATATGTGTCTATGCACCTTTGTCGCTGTCTTACGACAAGTAACTATATGTGTCGGTGCACCTTTCTCCCTGTCTTACGACAAGTGGCTATATGTGGCTGGCGTGCGCGTCGTCGGTATTGGTCTGTGTGTTTGCCTTCGCATCTGAGCCTGAGGCCACACCGTGACCTTTTGTGTCCCTGTCTGTCTCTAAGTCCATACCCTCGTCTGCTTCAGTTGTGCTTCCAATGTGTCTGTGCACCTTTCTCCCTGTCTTACGACAAGTGGCTGTATGTGGCTGGCGTGCGCGTCGTCGGTATTGGTCTGTGTGTTTGCCCTAGTATCTGAGCCTGAGGCCACACAGTGGCCTGTTGTGTCCCTGCATGTCTCTAAGTCCGTGTCCTCGCGTGCTTCAGTTGTGCGTGTTCGTGTTGTTAGGCGTGTTGATGTCGGGTTCATCGCTGGTACTTCTGGGGTGTAGGTATCACCATTACACGGTTCGTTATATGTACACACGCAATTTTCTTATGATTTTTAACGGATTCGTTCATAACTACGTACTTCTGCGGGGTAGGTACTACCATTACATGTACACACACAATTGTCCTTATGATTCTTAACCTGTCCTCTCGCAGAACCTGTTTGAGGCAGTTGTCGGCGGATGATGTCATGATCACAAAGGAAGGCATCGACACACTCACTGTAGGCGAGCTGCAGGTATATCAACTCGTGCCATGTACAAGTATATGTGTGTATCTGTGTGCTGGTATGCAGTATAGATATATTGGTACATGTTGTATAGAGGTATATGAAATGTACGTACATGTAGCCAGCTGCAGTTATATATGATCGTACCAAATACAAGTATATGTGTGTGTCTGTGTGCTTGTAGGCAATACAGATATATTGGTACATGTTGCATAGAGGTATATGAAATATACGTACACGTAGCGAGTTGCAGGTAACTTTCTTCATTCTACGTTCAAGTACGTATCAATGTATGTCAACACACGAGTTACTTGGAAATCAATTTAATGCTATACGTAAACGTGTACGTACCCACATCTGAGCATATATTCATGCCCTTGGTATAAACCATTGCCGACACTCGCTTACGCGTGGATTATAACCAACACTTTGCGTATCATCTTGTGCACCTCTTTAGTTTCTAATAGGACGTGTGGTATGCGGGTTAAGGGTCTTTACTTTCGCGTGTGCGGGAAAAGTGCTTCACTAGCAGCCAGCTATTGCGCGTACGTATATGCAAGTACAGGGACACGTAAACGTAAACATACATACACATCCGCGTAACACACGATCACAAACAAGCAGTTTACGTGCACAATCCAATAGTTTACGTACACAGACGACACAGGCAGCCCCCTCTCACGCCTACAACACCGTCTACCAACAAGGATGTATATCCACGTATGGCGTTGTACAAGTATGTAATCATTTAGTACAGGTATATAATCAATTAGTACAAGTGTATAATCATTTAGTACAAATATACAATTATTTAGTACAAGTATATATTCATGCCGTACAAGTATATATCCATGTGGTAGGCTGATCCTCATATCAACCCACACCTTGCCTATCCTCCTGTGCATCTCTTTACATCTCTCAGTACGCATGTGCTGAGCGCGGCATGCGGTCAATGGGTCTGCCCCTCTCGCGCCTACAACACCAACTGGAGCAATGGATTGAACTCAACAAAGCCGGGGTGCCCGCGTCTTTGATCCTGCTATCTCGCACCCTCTACCTTAACGGAGATGTGGACAAAACGGCCCTAAAAGACACTCTGTCGAACCTGAGTGATAATTTGGTACGTCTGTGGTTTCGAGGCGGTCTGTATGTGTAGACGACTTTCCGATATTTTGGCGAATGTTTTGGACTTTTGTTGTAGATACGAATGTGCGCCTGTGCTCGCGTGTGCAAAATATTAGGGACATACTGTAATTGTGGTTACTGTTATTATGTTCAGTTGTTTTTACTGTTTGTATTGAGTATGTGCATATTTATATGTACGCATCTACCCAAAGGGATGTATACATATTTATATATGCAGACGCTATCGTCCAGAAAACTGCAAGATCATACCGATCACTGTTGATATTTACGTCTTTCTCCATATCTACATATGTATACATTAATAT
>NW_014039576.1:26551-27590 GCF_001186125.1 Sphaeroforma arctica JP610 | reverse complement strand
ATATATATATAAATATATATATTCTGCCGTCTTCATGCAACATACTCTAAAACATAGCGGGTCATGTCACGAACCTTGTCATGTTACTAACCCCCACTGCATGTACATCCCTGTCATTCAACCATCTCTCTTTGCTCGTATGAACACATATCATATCATTCCACACCCATTCAATAGGTATCGAATAACGTGCTGGAACAGATAGCGGGGCATTTCACCTCCATTATCGTGTCTACTATAGCCACTGCTAGTGCCATGAACTTCACTGTGTGGGACGCTGATCTGGTGCTCAACATGGTGGTGCAGAACTACCATTCCTCCCTGTAAGTCGTGAGAAAACCTGGTTTGTATTTTAGTTTACGACCAGGATTTACTCTGTATTGAACTCGTGAAAAAAAACCATGGTTTAAGTTTATGTTTGCGACTAAAATTAACTGCGAGTTGAGTTTTGTGATATTGATCTGGTGCTTAACATGGTGGTGTAGAACTACCATGCTTCTCTGTAAGTCGCGAGAAACCCCTGGTTTATTTTCTGGTTCACGACTTAGATTACTTCGTATTGAAGTCGTGAGAAAAACCTGGTTTGTTTTTGTGTGTTTTACTGACATTAACTTCGAGTTGAAATTCTGATACGATACTCTCGTAGACATGTCACATGGCGCACCAGAACGTACAATTGTAATAACCCTAAAACCCAAATAAGATAATAAGACACCCTCTCATCACACCCGTACACGTGTAATATATGTATATATATGTATATAAGTCTATAATAGGACACCCTCTCATCACACCCGTACACGTGTAATATATCTATATGTATATATATATAGGTCTATAATAGGACACCCTCCCATCACACATGTACACGTGTAGTAAGAAAATAAGACACCTTCTCATCACACCCGTACACGTGTAATATATGTATATATATGTATATAAGTCTATAATAGGACACCCTCTCATCACACCCGTACACGTGTAATATATCTATATGTATATATATATAGGTCTATTATAGGACACCCTCCCATCACAC
>NW_014039576.1:24133-25762 GCF_001186125.1 Sphaeroforma arctica JP610 | reverse complement strand
GTGTGTGTGTGTGTGTGTGTGTGTGTGTGTGTGTGTGTGTGTGTGTCAGGTAGGTAAGCGTCTAATATGAAGAGTATCAATACATTCTCACATCGTGGTGTGTGTCAGGGTTTAGGGGTTGGGTTCATGTCCGTGAGTGTCCGACAGAAGTGGATGTGATGTGTTTGGTGTACGCTGTGATGTGGATGAGTGTGTTGTACTGAAGTGTTTGTGTTGAAGTGTGTGATGGTGTGAGTAGGTAGGCATAACCACAGTTGTTTATATGTATGTTTACGTTTATGGATGGACTGATGTTGTGTTTTTGAGTAGTCTGTTGCTTTGGCGTTGCCTAGTCTGATCTATCGGTAGTCTATTATATTTATAGTCTGTTCTATTAATAGTCTGATCTATCTGAAGTCTATTCTATTTATAGTCTGTTCTATTAATAGTTTGATCTATCGGTAGTCTATTCTATTAATTGTTTATTCTATTAATAGTTTGATCTATCGGTAATCTATTCTATTAATGGTTTGTTCTATTAATAGTCTGTTCAAATTATAGGTTGTTTTTTTAATAGTCTGATCTATCAGTAGTTTGTTCTATTAATAGTCTGTTCTATTAATAGTTTGTTCTATTAATAGTCTGTTCTATTAATAGTTTGATATATTATTAGTCTATTTTATTAATAATCTGATCTGTCAGTAGTCTATTCTATTATTTGCTTGTTCTATTAATAATCTGTTCAATTGAGTCTATTCTATTAGTTGTGTGCTGTTAATGGTCTGATCTATCAGTAGTCTGTTCTAACAATAGTCTGTTCTATTGATAGTATGTTCTATTGATAGTATGTTCTATTGATAGTATGTTCTATTGATCGTATGTTCTATTTATAGTATGTTCTATTGATAGTATGTTCTATTAATAGTATGATCTATTAATAGCCTGTTCTATTAATAGCCTATTGATCTGTGCCACATTGCAGGTGGTTGCAGATAGTGTGACGTACACCACCATGCCCGCCTACGAGTATCTTCTATACCCAGAGACCTTCCAACCGTTCAACTACACCATCGCTTCGTACGCCTGTAAGTAAAAACTTGGTTTTTCCAACGTATAAACCAGGTTTCAATCCACCAGATGCCCCTATCTGCGTCCCAGTAAATAGATCCTTGTCTATTTGTACACAGATGTTCTTTGGTTTTATTCTAGGGTTTGAGGGTTTAGGGTTTTATCTAGAAATGTTCTTTGGTATTGTATGTACGCGCAGGTGTCGCCTTCGTACACGTTTTGTGGTTGTATGTCGGCGCAACCTACCACTGATAGACAAGACACCTCTGCAAAGGCCAATTCTGATTGGCTGGCTTCTTCGGATGAGAGTTCTGATTGGCTGCCAACGGTCTCATTACCACACACACCACACATGCGATCTATAAATAGTCTGCAGTACACAGAGCTATAGGCAATGTATGGAAGATATGAAGTCTATGGCTCATAGTATAGGTGTATGGGGTATTAGTTATATATCAACAATGCACATATCGTACGAAGTTTATGAACACGGTAGGTATATACATTGATAAGTTTTGTTAGCTGAATATATATATATATATATATATATATATATATATATGTGTGTGTGTGTGTGTGTAT
>NW_014039576.1:8627-20060 GCF_001186125.1 Sphaeroforma arctica JP610 | reverse complement strand
ATATATACGTTTGATCTATATATATATGTGTATGTATGTATGTATGTATGTATGTGTGCATGTGTGTGTGTGTGTATATGTATGTATGTATGTATGTATGTATATATATACATATATGTATGTGTGTGTACCTGCATGTTTCTGTAAAACTCTTAGTATGCAAGAGGTGATGTGAGTGTACCTATTGAATACACCTGCGTTACAATGAAAACTGTAGAGTCATTTACATATATGGATGGATATATACGTTTGATCGTGCATGTATTGTACTGTAGAGTCATTTACATATATGGCTGGATATATACGTTTATTCATGTATGTATTGTACTGTAGAGTCATCTACATATATGGATGGATATATACGTTTATTCATGTATGTATTGTACTGTAGAGTCATTTTCATATATGGATAGATATATTTGTTTGATCAAACATGTATTGTACTGTAGAGTCATTTAGATATATGGATGGATATATACGTTTATTCATGTATGTATTGTACTGTAGATCCTGGGCTATATCATAGCGTGATATTCAAATCGTCCAATATTCACATGGAACGCTTTGGATTATTCTGGACATGCCACTACACCTTTCCAATGTATATAACCATCCCGTTTCACTTCCAATCAAACCGTTTTTCGACCCGTTACCTCCCACACACTACAGGCGATGTATGGCATGAAGCTCTCTCTGCGATCGTTCTCCAAATACGTTCCACCAGATGTTGTGCAGATCTTGGTAGAGACAGGTATGTGTGTACACTTACGTGTGCTAGTCCTGTGTACAGACATATGTGCATACTGTTGTGTGTGTGTTAGTTGTGTACATGCATATGTCGATACTGTTGTGTGTATGTTATTCCTATGTACATGCATATGTATGTACTGTAGTGTGTGTGTTAGTTGTATCCATGCATATGTATGTACTGTTGTGTGTGCTAGTCCTATTTAAATTCCTGTCTGATGAGTACGCGTGTGTTTACATGCATATGTATGTACTGTTGTGTGTGTGTCATATGTATGTACTGTTGTGTGTGCTAGTCGTATTTAGATGTCTGTTTGATGAGTACGCGTGTGTTTACATCCGAGTGTATCTTGGCGTTTGTTTCGCACGTCTTGTTCACGTGTAACGCATTGTCAGCCGTTCGTCTAATCAAAACGTAACGTTTTCCATTCGCCGAACAGACTCTGCCGATGAGTGTCGTTTGCAGAACTGTACGTTTATATATCACCTCACTTGCTTGCACTAAGTGTGTTGTGGTGAATTGTACGTTTACATATCACCTCACTTGCTTGCACTAAGTGTGTTTGTGGTGAACTGTACGTTTACATATCACCTCACTTGCTTGCACTGAGTGTGTTTGTGGTGAACTGTACGTTTAAAGATCACCTGACTTGCTTGCACTAAGTGTGTTTTGTGATCACCTGATTGTTTATCTTATTACCTGTGTAAATAGTACGAATGTCGAAAACGTACGAATATGTAACTCCACTGCACGTGAGTGGTACCGAGTCGGAAAGTACGTTAATGAAGAACGTATAAGTGCCCCAACGTAGATATACTCAATTGCTTTGTACATAAATGAAAACGAATAAGGGCTGCAACGTAGACATACTCAATTGATTTGTACATAAATGAAAACGTATAAGGGCTGCAACGTAGACATACTCGATTGGTTTGTACATAAATTAAAACGTATAAGGGCTGCAACGTAGACATACTCAGGTGATTTGTACATAAATGAAAACGTATAAGGGCTGCAACGTAGATATACTCAATTGGTATGTACATCTATTAAAAACGTATAGGAGCAGAAGCCGAGCTAGGAGGCGTCAAGCGAGAGCTGACTATATTCTTCAGCGACATTGTGGACTTTACGGATATTACGGAAACCTTAGAACTGGACGAATTGGTGGAACTGCTCAGTGAGTACTTGCAGGTGCGACTCGTTGAGTGAAATACGTTTACTATAAGTTTTTATGCGAGTTGGCTGTGGAATGTGGTGCATGGGTTCTAACCAGGTATGCACCAATATTATGCTTATATATATATATGTGTGTGTGTGTGTGTGTATGTGTTTATGTGAGTGTATTGTGTAGATATATATGCGTGTGTGTAGTGTAGATGTATACCTGCATCCAACACACCCACTGATACACATCCTATACTGATACCTACATAAATCCCACCCACTTCTACACACCCCCCCAACACCAACATCCATCCCCCACACGTACACACAGAGTATGTCACAAGTCATATCCGAGACAGAAGGTGTGGTAGATAAGTACATAGGCGATGGTATTATGGCCCTATGGAATGCCCCGTACACCGTCATAGACCATCCGTCTAAGGCGTGCGAAGCCGCTCTGCTGTGCAAAAGCCGTTTGGAGACGCTCAAAGCAGGTGTGTGGTGTGCGTATATGGATTGCGGATGTGTGTGGTGTGGGTGTGGGTGTGTGTACATGCATTGGGGTGAATGTGTTTATGTGTGAGTGTTTGTATGTATGTATGTATGTATGTATGTATGAATGTATGTATGTATGTATGTATGTACGTATATATATGTGTATGTATGTATGTATGTATGTATGCATGTGTGCATGTGTGTGTGTGTGTATATGTATGTATGTATGTATGTATGTATGTATGTATGTATATATGAGTGTATGTATGTATGGATGTATGTATGTATATGTGTGTATGTATGTGTGTGTATGCGTGTTTGTATTTATGTATGTGTATGTGTCTGTGTGCTAAATATGCGTTCATGCAGTTATAATAGTATGGCACTGTCATGGACCATCTATCCATGACGTAGACCATCCTTCACACTTGCAAACAACAATTTTGCTTATATATAACACAACCTATTGACATATACATATAACACAACCTTTTCACACATATACAACACAACCTATTTCCACATAAATAACACAACCTATTCACATATGCATAACACTACCTATTCACATATGCATAACTCAACCTATTCACACATGCATATTACAACCTATTCACACATATATAACAAAACCTATTTGCATATGCATAACACCACCTATTCACATATGCATATCACAACCTATTCACACATATATAACACACCCTATTTACATATGCATATCACAAAGTTCGCGTGCATTCTCCCATACCATGCGTAGATTGGAAGCGTCGAGGGTATCCTGAGATGCGCATGCGTGTGGGTATACACACAGGCAATGCCATTGTCGGCAACTTCGGCTCTGTGGACAGACTCAACTATACAGCGTTGGGCGACAACGTTAATCTGGCCTCAGTATGTGTGTGTAGGTGTCTATGGCATGCGTATAAGTGTGTGTGTAGTTGTCTATAACATGTGTATGTGTGTATGTATGTGTGTATGTATGTGTGTGTGTAGTTGTCCATAACATATGTATGTGTGTATATATGTGTGTATGTATGTGTGTGTGTAGTTGTAGTTAGTTTATAACATGTATTCATGTATGTGTGGGTGTGGGTGTGGATGTGTGTGTATATGTATATATATAAATATATATATATATACATGTATATATATTTATATATATATGTACATAATATGTGTATATGTATATGTATATGTATAATATATACATATTCATATATATATATATATATATGTATATGTATATGTATATATGTCTGTCTTTGTCCGTGTCTGTGTGTCTGTGTGTACTTTTAACAGACACATATATATAAATATATATCCATGTATATATATGTCAATACATGTTTATTCATTGGTTTATTTTATAATATTTATGTTTAACATCCCTCCAATCAGATTGACCTTGCTGACTTATATACGGAAGCGTTTGAACTATACATGGACCGCCAATTTGAGATGGCGGCAGTTCTATTTGTAGAATATTTGGAATCTAACGCAAACGACAAAGCCGCCGAAACGCATTTAAAGGTACGTTTTAACATTAACGTTTTTGTTTGGGGGGGGGTTTGGTCAACAGAGGTACCATTAGTATGTGATGTGTTAGTGTTAAAAATAACAAAGATGTGCTACGGAGAGGTTAGTCGATGTCATATACCTACAGAGATGCCATTGAAATCTGAAGACAGCGTGTGTTAGTGTGAAAAATAACAGAGTTGTTATATGTTTTGACAAGTGTCGTTCATGTCGTGTCAAATTATATGGCACAAACGTGTCACAAGACAAGTCAGTGTTCATGGCAGGTGATATCGTAGTGCCATGCGTATTGAAATATAGTTAGAGTGCGTGTGAAATGACACACTATGTGATATGATAAACTATTAAAAACCCTAAACTCTAAATCGAATACAGAGTCATATAGCGTTCATGTAGTCGTGTAGTGTTCATTTTCGAGTCTCATACAGTTCATTTGTGAGTCATATAGTGTGCATGTATTGGTTCGGTTCGTACAGAGTCATATAGAGTTCATATGATACTGAAGTTGCCGTGCCAATGTGTAGGTAAGTTTAAATCCATGATGTACAAGAATAAATAGGGCTCGATGTTTTACATCAGCAGAGTTGTGTTGATGCCATATCACCACGGAGTGACGTAAGTGTCATTGTGTGTCACATGACTGTGGCCATGGGTTTGTATCAGCGTATTAATGTGTCTGTCAACAGCGCGAGTGAGGCGTTGCGAGTTACGCTAGTCTTAACACGCTGTTGTATTAAAGTAGTAGCAAGTACAAGAACAATGTCGATGTATTGATTTGTACATAGAGTATAATTCAGGGCTATCGTATAACGATGTAAATGTATTGATGTATACATACAATATGACTCATGCTTGTAATATATCAACATCTATGCATGATATGTGCTTATCGCATTGTGTGTACTACAACTAACCACTCCGTCTCATTGCCTACACACCACACAGGCGTGTCGGCATTATGTACTTAATCCGCCAGATAGCTCTTGGGATGGCACCAGACGGATGAACACTAAGTAGACGCCTTCTCCTCTGCTGTATTTAATCCGATAATTATTAGTACGATGTAGCCTTGAGATTACCTACCCTCTGGTTGTATGGAATCTCTGGTTACATGGAATTTAGCCCATTTTTTAATTTTTAACTGAAATAATTAATTGGCCCCACTGTTCAACTAAATATAAAATAAATGTAGCCATTTCTATAACAAGAAAAAAATCTAGTCCGTTTGGATTGCCTTGCCCGTTCATTTGCATCGTGCGTTTAAATGAAAATAGCATAAACGGTGAGTCATCTATGGCTTTAGATGGCCTTAAAGCGAAATTAAATCTTATTTAATTTCAAATAAGCGTCTCCTATATCAAATATAATATAAAGCGTTTATATATTTAATAACATGACGGACAAGGACCAGGTGTTGGCGGGTAGCAGATCAAGATAGGATTTGAATATATGAAATTACATTTGAGTACAAGGTATTACAAGATCAAAATAGTATTTTAATACATGATATTACAAGATCAAAATAGAACTTTAATTTATGGTACTACAAGATCAAAATAGGATTTTAATATATGGTATTACAAGATAAATTTAGAATTTTTAATATATGGTATTTCAAACATAAGACAGTTGGCGGTGCCAATGTGCGGGTAGCAGATCAAAATAAGATTTGAATACAAGGTATTACCAGATCAAAATAAGATTTGAGTACATGGTATTACAAGATCAAAATTAGATTTGAATATATGGTACTACAAGATCAACAGAATTTCAATATATGGTATTTACAAGATCAAAATAGAATTCGAATACATGGTATTTCAAATGTGCGGGTAGCGGATCAAAATAGAATATGAATATGTGGTATTATATAAGAGCAAAATAGAATTTGAATATATAGTAATGCAAATGTGCGAAGTTCAATTCAATGCTCTTGTTATGCATCTGCAATTCGTACCAGCCCTTGACCTTGCACGGACAGGTTCATTCGGCCCATTTTTTGTTTTTGTTGGGTACGTATGTATTGCGAAGAGAGATCATTGAGGGGTTTTTCTCGTGCAAACGAAGAACACATCAAAAGTATATATTTATAGTTCGGGTCGGGAGACAATTTATTGAACCAAGCATATATCATACCAAGGAACATTCTATACACTACATCAATCGGATATGTTTGCGCAAAGTATGTATTAACATATTCATCAAACTTTACTGCAAGGCCCACAGTAATATTTGACCTCGCGGATACCTCTGTACTTCTAGCTCTAGAGCGAGCAATTGATATGAAATCGCTCACAATACGGAGTGCACATTTGTGTTTAAAGACTATCGCAGTATCATACTCGGCATGCTAAGGTTAGCACTTATACTAGCCGATAAAAGTTTCGCTAAAACCTATGTAATTTCATCAAATACCTATCTTCGCCAAAATCGTTGAATTGATATGTTGAACCTTCCCCAAAGCACCTTCATTGTGGAATATCGTTTTTGCGTTTGTGTGCTCTGGAAAAAACACAATGTCAACAAAACCTGCATCGTATATTCACTTTATAAACAAAGCGACTGAATATATCGAAGATACCTCAAATAGTTGGAGGAACAACTTTGACAACTAAATCTTTATCTGCTATGTTTAATATATCGAAGATACCTCAAATAGTTAGAGGAGCATCTTAGACAATTAAAACTTTATCTGCAATGTTTAATACATTGTAAATACCTCAAATAGTTAGAGGAACATCTTAGACAACCAAAACTTTATCTGCTATGTTGGCATCGCACTGCTATCAACAACCTATTCCAAACCGTGGTCTGATAAAAACTCTTTTTCTATTTGGTCAGGATTCACCGAAACCCAACCTGTTGGCGCAATGTTCCAGTCTTTTCGACCACTTTCGACCAAAAATTCAACGAAAGCGATTCAACGCATATCTCTCGCAGCAGAAGTTGCTAGTGCATTTGCTATTTTCGTAGCCGGGGCATCGCCCAGAGTTGCGGCAGCAACGCTTTTTAAAACTAAGTTCTCTATCACGACGGTCGCAAGTGCGCTCAGACACACGGTCGCGGCAACGTAGTTCGAGTGGGTTGCTTCGCTCTTCTTCCATTTCATCCTCTTCATCCTGACTGTCGTTGTTCACGTTATTGTTGTTTCCTATAGGATTGATGGTAATATCTGAGCAGCCGTGATAGTTCTGGTTTCCGGGGGCTAACCACTCCCACTGCAGTACACACCCTCCGGGACAGCTCAAGCCTGCTGGAAGCCTGTACGTTTCAGAGAATCTCTTGGGTTGGCTTTCACCGCTATTCACATTCACATTGTTGACACGTGTGCCCCGTCCGTTGGCTAGTTGCATTAGGTTTTCATTCAAACAGCTACTGCTAACCAAAGTTCCATCACATATACGAACCTCAACAAACCCATTGTTATGGCGGATCGTGATATCCCACTCAACATCAATTGTACCTCCCTGGGTGAAGGTAGCGACACTGGATCCTGCTCTAGTGCCACCTCGGCCACAAATAGCGTTGGACGGGCCAGCGGAAGTACCGCCGCGAGCACGAGGTGACCTGAGAAACCCGTGGGCATACACCAAAGAGGCGGCACAGGCCAAGACAAGTGACTTAAAGATCTGCATCGTATCTTTCTTCTGAAGCTCAAGGGACGCTTTAATGATTGTATTCGTATTATGAGGTAGAGTGCCGCATGACAATGTTTGCGTCGCGGTTATATACTCGAGAGTAGGGGCAGCAGCTGTGAACAAGGTAGATTATCAATTCTTCTTTGTTTACCAATCAAAAACATAGAAGAGTTTAAAACAGCGCCATATCTCATCTCATACAGCTACCAAATGCTGCATGAACTTCTGAAGTTGCGATTAAATTTCAATCATTGAAAGTATTTACTATACAAATGCCTCCGAGCCCATGAAAAAAAAAAGATGAGTCTCCAAGAAATTCTTAATTTTGTCGCCCTGTTTCAGTTTTTTTCCAGCTGTCCAGAGACTCCTGTATATTTAATTACATGTTTATATACCTCTCGTCTAACAATCGCTACTTGACACCCTTTACTTTAGTTTTGATTGGTCTCCCCTGTACGGCTGCCTAGCATGGATTCAATTTTACACCTCAATTTGACAATTTCGTTTGAATTTTTTATTTTCAATCTTCAATTCTAGTTTTCAAAACAAAATACAACAGTTATAACCGTTGAAAAAAAAATAGATTTCTCCCACTAAATATCTTTGTACGTTCATTTGCCATTGGGCATTGGGTAATGAGTGTAAATAATTGTATCATTTATTTAAAAATAAAATAAAAATAGGTAGCATGACATATTGGACATTTGGACTACGTCATAGACAACTATTTAGATAGCACGAGGTGTAAATTGATTGCTCGTTTTGTTTTTGGTTTTTGGTTTTTGTTCACGATGTTTCCTTTTCGTTTCAATAAAAACTGCTGGCCAGACTCAAAGTAGGATAGCCACCCGTGGCGTCACATCGCCAGGACGCCAGACGCCACTGTCCATGCCGTCACGACTCAACCTACGCCGTCTCTTGTTAAAGTCCGCGGAGGGATAGTCTTTATTTCCGAGTCATATCACTCATAAGTCTTATATAACCTGATATCGAAGTTATCGAAGTGATATTTTATTTTGCGGCACAATCTAATTAATTTTCTCACTCTCTCATAGTAGAGTAGTCCAGTTACCGTAGTCCGACAAAATAGTCGTATAAATTTGACGGTCGAGGACTGATGAAGGTGTGAACTGTGATGACTGATGAGCTGATGAGGAGTTGAGGACTCGACTCCTAATAAACGACGGACGTCGGACGACGATGTATAATGTAACGCCGAATTTAACGCGTGACGAGTCTCGCGGCTTCGGAAGTCGGAAGTCTCAAATTTTCGAAGTCGAGATTCGAGAGTCCAGAGTCGTGGCTGTCGAGGTCTACTTTTACGGATTTTTATATTGAATTTTCTTTTTGAAATGGCATTTTTCAAAAATTTCTTCTGACCCAAATTTATAAAATAAAATTGGGTTGAGGAATATGCTGGCCTGGTAAACAACAGTCAACAGACAAATTTAAAAATATTTCTAAAATATTTTATGTCCGACGTGTCGTGACAAGTCTTCTCAGTGTCATGACGTATATCGAACTTCTGACTACATATTATCGACATGTCTCGTCGACATGTCTCGTCCAGGGTAGCAATCTAGTTTCCGACGGTCTTGAAACGTCGTTGTCTTATACCAGGCCAGGGTGTATTCCGCTCATCCGCTGTAATTTGTAGTATACTTTCTTTTCCTCTCATTCTCTCTCTCGAGAGAGAATAAAAAAGAGACATTATACATTATAGTATATACCATGATCATCCGCACTTAGAGTCGCAGAGACGCAGGTTGCAGACTCGCGTAGACCTTAGTGAATGAGTGTAGTGGAATTCAATATTGTTTTTATAATCACACAAGGATGTAAATATTTAACTCAAACAAACAATAGAGGCCTAAAAACGGTTGATAAAAAAAAAGGAATGAACTCTTTCTCGAATGCCCTAAAATTAAAATGATGGTTTACAGGGGCACAACATACAGAAGCGGAGAAACCCTCGAAGAAAGGACCGACAAATATGCACCAGAATTCCAAAATTCCAAGCCCCAAAAATGAAGCCGGGCTAGTCTGTACATAAATCTTGAATCAGAATTCCAATACAACAATACAAATGCCAATATTTTATAAGCATAATTGCATACTAAAACCACTTTCTAGTTTCTGTAGTAAATTAGTCATAGAGGAGAAAAATGTGATTGCAAAGAAATGACGCAGAATTTACGCGCCTATTAAAGCCGGCGACAGTATATACCGATCCTCAGATTTTCACTGCCAGAATAAAGTTTGAACTCTCATTTCAAACCAATGGTGTGCTGCAAAACTATCATCGCTTTGGCCTGGATGGCCATCGCTGCAGGCGTGACTGAGGCTTTGCCCAGCACGGGATATTTGTCTTGTCGGTATCGAAGACAGACTTATACCCAGGGACAGAGAGTTACAGGGCAAACACTAACTTGCATATGCTCGAATGGCAAATGGATCAGTTGTGTCGGGAACAATGGGAATGGCAACTACCAAAACAACAACAATAGCTATCTAAACAACGACCAAAACAACAATCAGAACAATAACAATAACAATGATGGTAACCAGGTGGATATGGAGATGGAGGAAGAGCCAGAATACTTCCCACCCATCGGCTTGAATGAGCAATTGGATGCGCTAAGGTGGGCTTCGGTCGTTTCTTGGACAATTTCGACAACGAGGATTTCATAATTGATTTTTCAGATACAAACGCAGTGCCGGTAGACAGTGAAGGCAATGGTGGCACCGCTCTATAAGTGAACATAAATGGATTCACAGTCATGCAGCTAGCAAACATGGCGCTAACTCGCTTTCGTATCGGCCCATGCGGTATCAATCTGCCTCATGTGCACCCCCGTGGCACAGAGACCATATATGTCGTCAACGCCATGCTTACTGTCGGTATGTCAAAATATGTTATACCTCGTTATAATACTCCTGTATGTTTTGAATATTCGTGTCTCCGTATATTATTTACCTTTATTGTTGGCACAGACAAAGATTGCGTTGCAATGAATATGTCATATGTACTGATCCTCTTCATTTCCCATCAATTGGCAGGTTTCGTGGCTGAAAGTAGTCGTCTAGTTCTGAATGACATCGAGACCGATCAATCAACGTTTTTCCCTCAAGGTCTTCTACATTATCAGCAAAATATGAACTGTGAGCCTGCTAGTTTCATCTCTATTTTGGATAGTGCAGACCCTGGACTATCGGTAATTGCTGCTGCTCTCACTGCGCTTCCCGATGAAGCGCTCAAAGCTGTACTTGACGAGGATGTCTCCTTCGTCACACAGCTTCGTCTGGGGCTACCCGCAGGTCCGGCGCGAGCTCGTTCCGAGTGTTTGGCACGTTGCAGCATGGCAATGGACACCCCTCTGGATCCTTAAGCGTTAGAGCTTCTAACAGATTTTAGATACTTTCAAACAGTGAACACACGCACTGTGTGCAATCTTTACTACTTTGAATAAATCAAAATTTGTTATTTCAGTATGTCTATGCTTTTACATTCTGCGTTGAATACTTACTAAATTGAATGAAAGTGTGAATAATGCATATGAAGATCATCCAATAGTTGAAAATAATGTGTCAGGGACTTTCTGAAATTTCGACTTATTACAAGCGCTAGTTATTTGTCTATAGTACAATTAAACGATAACATTGGCGCAAAATCACGACAAATCCCGTTCACTATCCTCATATTGTATACGATGTGGGTTAATACATCTACAGGCTTCAGCCAATTTTGAAAAGCTCATAAATAAACAACTCATAGTGAAGAATTCAACACTGCCAGTTACCCACAATATGTATATAAAGGTAGACACACAAAAATTAAGTATATAT
>NW_014039576.1:0-7551 GCF_001186125.1 Sphaeroforma arctica JP610 | reverse complement strand
TATATATGTATATATATATACATATCGCATATTCGTATGACGTTTTGAGAATTACGTACTCACTTGCCGATGCATGCTTGATTCAATTCCCATTTGAGTTTTACTTTAATCTATATATGTTACAGGTCCTTCTTTCTAATCAATTATTGTTTTATGTGCCTCTAACATTTCAATACTATGTTCCTTTTTGTTTTATAAACGAGAAGACGGCTAAAAGTACACTTTTCAACATGTTCCTTTTGAGAATATTATTTACCTCGCAACATATATACCTAGTCAATTCAGTATCATGGCACACAGAAAAATGCGCCAAGTTAGAGGGAGAATCTCTACTATACACTGCTTTTGTAAAAGTATGCACAAATATCAACATAATCGATTGTATTGACATGCGTTATAGCCTGATATGGGTTATTTACACCGTTTTTGTAGGTACTCTTCATATCCGGCATGTATTCAGTATTGCCGCGAGGTGTCAACCAAGTCGAGAGTCGCGACTCAAATAACTGTTCGTTTTTTCTTCAAAATATCAAAGTCAAAAACCCATATTTTTGAAACAAATATTTTTACCCATAAAAATATTCAGTCTGTGTGTATTTGTTTTTAAAAATATTGCAATAATTTTTAATACAAAAAAACATGGGTTGTTGCAGTCACTTGCAGTCTTCCTATCTCGCAGACTGAGCTGGGTGTTTTCGAAAGTAGAATTTTCTTGAATCAGAACTTTTTTTTGTCAATATGTTCTTAGGTCTCTTGGTCAATACTAACCCTAAAATCCTTAAACAAAAGAGGGTGTGTGAAACTGTGAATCAGGCATCACAGTCATCAATGATCAAACTGGATAGTTTTTTAACTCATGGTTCTGCCCTTCGTTATCACTAATGTTTTTCTTTTAACAATTTATACGAGTTTGTTTTCAAATTCACTTCGGCCTTCAGAACTTTAAAAAAATAATTTACCATACAAGGACAATCGTGTAATATTTTTTAAAACAAAAGGGGAGGAGTGTATTTATCAGTCTAATGGTGGGTCCCTTGGGGTGGGGTTTGTTTTAAAATTGTTTATCTTTTTTTAAAGTTTTATCTTTTTTTGTGTTTGTTTTTAAAAAAATATACAAATACTGTGTTCAATCAATGTTGTGTAAATAGAATTTCGACTTCAGAAGTCCCAGAGTTCATATGTAATTTCAAAAAATTGTGTTCGAGTTGTGGTAAAAAATTAAAATACATTTGTACATATGTGGGACTCGAGAGTCGAGACAAGACTTGAGACTTGTGAGAAGTTGAGAAGGTGAGAAGTTGAGAGGTCACTCTGTGTGCGAGAGTGACGAGACTTCAGAGGTAGTTCAGACCAGGTCGTAACTCGGGACTCAGGAACTCGGGACTCAGACCTCAGCCTCTGAGGCTAAAATCAAACTGTTTTCCGTTAAAACTCTTATAAATCGAATAAATATACGTTTACGTTCAACTTTTTTTTTCATATACGGTACTTTGTATGCTCGCAGGTGCTCCTTGTGGGTCTAAACATTTAAGTGTGTACCATTTTGACTCTACGAACAGTTGCCTTAAGATAGTCGGCCAAATGACCCCTCCTGCCTCGACCCCAGGAGCACGAAATAATGACCCGATGCGAGAGTTTGATAGCGGAAAATGCTCAGGGAGACCTGATCTGAAATTTTTGGACACATTTTTGATTTTGCACCCGTTTTCAAAACCCGATTCTGACTGATTTGGGAAATATTGGCCGCTTTTTCAGTATTCACCCTTCCAGTACGAATTTTGGACTTTTGAGGCCAGAAATCGACATGCCCCGGTCATTTATGAGATCTGTCGAACTGTCAAAATATTGATATTGATATACCTTCAGGTCGAAAAGAATATTTATGTGTGTGACCCGCACATTAACGCTATCCTTGAGTTCAGTGCAGCAATCACAGTAGTATTGATAATAAGTTCAGTGCAGCCCAGTAGTATTGATATTACATATGCGTATTTCTCCCGAAGTTCCATTGCGAGTACAACCCCATCGAGCGATATCGGGGCCGAGCCTTTGAGGTGCGAAAAAAATGCGATGATAAGTGGGCAGGCCTTCAAAAACATGTCATCGAAGCTCTGAGCAATGTTAAACTGGATACAATTAGATGCTTTGTGAGGGGTGCCTATCGTTACCTCGATTGCTATGATAAGGGTCTTACTCTGCAACTTGCAGCATTTGCGAAAAGAAATATACGTCTCATCGACGTGTACCTGAGAATGTATATGAAATAGTCACCGCCGAGATGGCTAATAAAGTACTGTTATATTTTTTACTATAACCCCGAGACAGCTTTAATTAAAACATCATCCATTCTGTATGGGCTTTTCTGTAGGATAGACTTCTACTATTAAAAGACATACAGTAATCAGTTCTGATACATGTGGGCATGGGCAGTGTCAATGTTGGCCACCCCAGGTCCATATAATATATATTGGCCGCCCCAGGTCCATATATTGGCCGGTTCAAAAATGGCCGGATTTTCTATGGCAGTTTTGGCTTCCTCTCAACCAACCTAATCCCACCATACAACCCGATTTTGAGAAATCAATATATAAAAAATCGGGGTGCAGGCAACTGCAAACCCCCGTTACGTAATGAGCTACCTAATCCCACCATACAACCCGATTTTGAGAAATCAATATATATAAAATCGGGGTGCAGGCAACTGCAAACCCCCGTTACGTAATGAGCTTGGCTCTCGGGACTCATTTATTTTATGTACATTTTAAAATATAGTTGTGTTGGCATCTCAATTCTCAAATCTCAATACAGTACTTAGAAGAGTTGTGTAAACACAACGGCCTGTTGGGAGGCTGAGGCTTGAGAGTTGACATTGGGCCTGGACTCCTGGGGAGTGGAGGCTGGGCGGCTACCGGCTGGGGCTTGGGCCTTAGGCCCCGGGCCTGTGGCTGTGTGAGTGTCAGTATTGTTATGCTCTAGACTCGAGAGTCGAGATTCGAGAGCAGACTGGTCGAGAGTGATTGCCTGGGTAATTTTCGTCTGAAGTGGAATGGGCGCGGTAACGAATTGCGCCCTTTCGCCTCATTACTCATTTGTCTTTTTGAAAATAATATCGACACTTTCAACTTTCAACTTTCAAAAATCAACAATATTTACATGCAGTTTCAAGATAAAATATGTATTTTGTTTTTAAAAACAAATACATACAAATATATAATATCCAGTTTTCTTGTTTTTGTTTTTTAAATTCCCACTTCTAGGTTTCTTTTTATAAAATCAGCCTGTAGCCCGCTGTACATATTTTTTATTGGACTGCCTTCAAAATATTGATAAACCCTAAAAAGGGCAGGGCCCGACCGCCTCGGTGACTCAGGACTCAGGACAAACCTGCTCGCCCTACGGCTTACTGCCTACAAATTTTATAATAAGTGCTGTAATATATATAATTTATACTGCGGTAACTAGTTTTTATACACTTTTAAAAACAGGACAGTAATTTTTTAACACATTCCCATAATATTTTTTAGGTATGTACTTTCTCTTTGATACAAATACTCATACAGCATACAAAATTTAAATATATACTCGCTCGTCTGAAGCAGTCTGTACTCTGTAGTCTGTACTATACACAGTACTTCGTCTTTTTTTTATTATACAATATTAAAGATACTTACATACATGCTGATGCAAACGAAAACAGTCCTGCAATTGTGATACAAAGTCTGCACTCTGCACTCTGGTTTCTGCAGCACACTCTGGGGGGGGAGGACGTGGCCCTTTCGGGAAACATCGATCCCCCCTGTGCTGGGAAATGTTTCATTTTCTCTCTCACTCCAGTCTCTCTCTCTCTCACACACACACTCTCTCTCTCTCTACTACTACTACTACTACTTCTACTCTCTTGTGTTGTGTGAGTAGTAGTAGAGAGAGAGAGGGTCAGGCGGTCAGCAGTTCAGCACCATCAGATATTCATATGTATAGTCATTGTATTTGATACATTTAACTACTTGCATCATGTCATTACGTATGCTTTCAAAATTTAATTGCTTGCTCTTGTGTAAAGAGTAAAAGGCAAAAAAAGAACTCATTATAAAATATATTTAGAGTCACCTAGAATTTTTTTCACAGCTGTTCATTGTTCAACAAAATAACCAACAATAAGAGACTGGAGTCTGCCACTGGGTTCGAAGTTCTTACATGACGCCTATAAATACTGGCTAATATTTTTGTTTCATTGTATAGTTCTTCGCAACGATAAGAGACAAATCAAGCATCTAACAATCACCATGAGGTTTCTACTCAGTGTCTTACTAAGTTTGACAGCTACCACAGTGAACGCGTGTAGTTGTCTTCCAGCCACAAATGAAGAGATTTTTTGTAAGGCGGATACCGAGAATCATGCGTATCACGCATTAGTTGGAAAGCTGATTAGAATAAATGACGAAACCAAAACAATGCTAGTCCGGGTACTAAGGGCGTACAAGGGAGCCAAACGAGGGGATAGGTTGACGATCCGTTACGGTACACCCGATAGACCTCCCACTTCGTGCGACATTAATATGTCGGTCGATAATGTGGGCAAGAAATTCTTGATGACTGGTACCACTCGCTTGACAGGCGAGGATGCAGGAGATATTTCCTTGGATGGATGTGATATACTAAGATCATGGGATTCACTGGAAAGAGCAGAAAAGGCCGAGTGGCAGCGTTTCAAGAGAAACTCAGACGATTACTGCCAAGAGCCTGAGGATCCTTGTTCGGTACTAAATGCCTGTCCCCAGGATGCTGGTTGCCAAGCCGTCAACGGTATTGCAGAGTGCATATTTGATGAACCTTTCATTCACCCGGAGCCCGAGCCCCCCATTGTGGAAGATACAGGACTGGTTACCACTTGTGCCACGGACGGCTGTGGCGAAAATACTGATCTAGTGTGCGTCGATGATCAATGTGTGAAACTCGTAGCAGAAGAACTAGAACCATTTATTATCGAATTGCCGGAACCAATTCCGTTTACTTGTGCGAAGTATGGCTGCGGCGAAGACACCGGTTTAGTGTGCGTGGATGATGAGTGTGTGGAGCCCACAGACGATCCCGTTCTCATTGTATTGCCCGAACCAATTCCCTTCACCTGCGCCAAGTATGGCTGTGGTGAGGATACTGGGTTGGTATGCATAGATGATCAGTGCGTGAAACCTCCAGCTGAGGTAGAATGTGGCTTTGTATGTCAGATCTATTGCCCGAATGGGAATGTTATGGATGCGAATGGGTGCCCGACATGCGCGTGCAACCCGTAAGCTGATATGCTTTACAACTAGAAAGGTTCAGATAAGATTGGCAGAAACACATCCAGTGCCCGTGAATTGTCACAGATTGTATAATATAGATTTTGAAGAAACATTAGACATTTACAAAAAATAAACAATATCTATACAGTGCTTTTAGGTCTCTTGCTATACAGTATACATTCATAGGCGTATCTGTTATATTGATGGCTGTGAAATTCCATATCCCTCTTGACTTTTGACTTTTGACACAGCCTCGCGGTCACAGGAGGCTATGGAAATTCACATTATTTACTCAAAATATTTGCTCTTTTTGGCTCTTTTATTAAAAAAAACCCTTATTTACATCTAATTCTTCGAAGCTTTTCATGTCAGCCTGTACGCTGCATACATCGATGTTTTGCGACTCCTCGTGTCCTCAATCGGCGGCCACTGATGTTGTTGCAGATGTGCACACATGCCTTACTTTGCCCTCAGTTGAAGTTCTAAACCTAACCAATTTGCGGAACGTGTGCACGTAGGCCCGTGTATCACTGCAATGTGGCCGATGACTATGTACAAGCGCGTACAGTCGTATCTGTACTATATGCAATTATGGGCATGTACAAGTGCACCATTCCACTGCATGTCATTGCTGCAACAGAGGTGGATTTAAAGTATATCCACCTCATCATCCAAGTTCATATTAAACTTCGGCAGCGCCTCTCTGATCTGCACCACATCCTTATCCCCCCGCCCACTCACGCACAGCAGTACATCCTGATCCTTGGGCAGCGACGCTGCTAGTTTGATGGTATGGTACACCGCGTGCGAAGTCTCCAACGCCGGGATGATACCCTCTTTACGTGACATGAGCATGAAGGCTTCCAGCGCCTGCCTGTCCGTTACTGCAACGTACTCTGCGCGCCCCAGCACTTTGAGGTGCGCGTGTTCTGGACCCACACCGGGGTAGTCCAAGCCCTGAAATGAAGGACAGGTGCATGAGATGTATGAGAAACGATATATGGAGGTGGGGTGGGGGGGGGCCTCTCACCGAAGTACCCGATGTAGTAACGACAGTGGGGGCAGGTTACGAGACACGCACACGACCACGCAGTGGTCTGGCGAGAGAGGAATAGAACGTATGGGTAAATCCATAGGAACTAAGCGTAGGAATAGAACGTATGGGTAAGTGAATCCATAGGAACTAAGCGTCGCATACAATCCTATTACCGGACGACAACCATACAACAACCATGTGACATCCATACAACAACCATTTTAATAGAACGTATGGGTATATGAATGCATAGGAACTAAGCGTACGCATACAATCCTACTACCATAAGACAACTATGCAACCATGTGACAACCATACAACAACCATGTGACAACCATACAACCATGCCAAAACTATACAACAACCATATGACAACCATACTCAGGCTTAGCCAACACGTACAACAACCATAGGAATAGAACGTATGGGTATATGAATGCATAGGAACTAAGCGTACGCATACAATCCTATTACCATGCCACAACTATACAACAACCATGTGACAACCATACAACAATACAACAACCACACAACAACCATACAACCATACAACAACAATACAACCATACAACCATACAACAACTATACTCAGGCCTAGCCAACACATACCGCACTGATACTGTGGGTCTCCTCGATCTGCCCTTTGCTGTCCTGCAACAGGAATGTGCGTGTGCCGTGTAGCACACCAGGCACTCCCGCAGTCAGAGTGGCCGAGTGTCTGCCGGTGTCAATGCCTGCAGGTAGTGTGTATTAAAAACACATGTGACAATAAGAAATACGTGAGGGAGTAAGCTTGCGTCCATGCCTGGGGGTAGAGTACGTCTTCATATAACGCGTGTGAGAAAAGTATTTACGTGCGAAACACACTAACCAAGTGATAGATGAGATGATCGTCGGAGATGACATCCATACAGAAAGGCAATTAACAACATCAAACCAGTAGACAACCACATGTAAACGACACGCCATGATGGGACTAGATAGGATCGGGCTAAGACATACGGTCACCCACTGCTACTACACATCTAGAGACAGTCTGCACGCTTTGTCTCCTGAGAAGGGGTGGGGCAGATCGATACCTACCCATGCCAAGATATAGGAAGGTAACATGACATGCGTACAAGACGGTGACAACAGAGCTTATACAGATACATACATACATACATACATGTAAATGTACATGTGTACACATACATATATATATATATATACAACACACAACACACACACATA
>NW_014039577.1:24764-27604 GCF_001186125.1 Sphaeroforma arctica JP610 | reverse complement strand
TGTAGAGACTTTAACAATGATTAAAATGATATTAGATAGAGACTATTACATTGATTAAAATGATCATACATAAGGACTCTACAGCAATGATTAATATATTCTTAAGTAGAGACTATAACAATGATTAAAATGATCTTACATAAAGAATCTACAACAATGATTAATATGATCTTATTTAAAGACTCAACAACAATGTTTAATATGATCTTAGGTAGAGACTATAACAATGATTAAAATGATCTTAGGTATAGATTATAATATTGATTAAAATGATCGTACATAAAGACTCTACAACAATGATTAATATGATTTTAGGTAGAGACTATAACAATGATTAATATGATCTTAGGTAGAGACTATATCGATGCTTAATATGATCTTAGGTAGAGACTATAACAATGATTAAAATGATCTTAGGTAGAGACTATAGCAATGATTAAATTGGCCTTACATAAAGACTCTACAACAATGATTAATATGATCTTATATAAAGACTACAACAATGATTAATATGATCTTAGGTAGAGACTATAACAATGATTAAAATGATCTTAATTAAAGACTCTACAACAATGATTAATATGATCTTAGGTAGAGACTATAACAATGATTAAAATGATCTTAGGTATAGACTATAATAATGATTAAAATGATCTTATATAAATACTCTACAACATTGATTAATATGATTTTAGGTAGAGACTATAACAATGATTAATAGGATCTTAGGTAGAGACTATATCAATGCCTAATATGATCGTAGGTAGAGACTATAACAATGATTAAAATGATACTAGGTAGAGACTATTACATTGATTAAAATGATCATACATAAGGACTCTACAACAATGATTAATATATTCTTAGGTAGAGACTATAACAATGATTGAAATTATCTTACATAAAGACTCTACAACAATGATTAATATGATCTTAGGTAGAGACTATAACAATGCCTAATATGATCTTAGGTAGAGACTGTAACGTTTATTTTCTACAGCAACGATTACATTGATTTGTAGTATAAACTAGAAGAGTCATTTCAATGATGTAAGCACAGACTCTCCTTCTCAATGAGTTAAGTACAGACTCTCCTTCAGACTCTCCTTCTCAATGAGTTAAGTACAGACTCGCCTTCAGACTCTCCTTCTCATTGAATTAAGTACAGACTCTCTTTTTTAATAAGTTGAGTACAGACTCTCCTTTTCAATGAGCTAAGTACAGACTCTTCTTTTCAACGAGTCAAGTACAGACTCTCCTTCATCCAGATATAGACTACTACAATGAGCGCAACAGTCTTATACTCTATAGCAATGATACAATGGTCTAATGCACTATTGTTTACAATGATCTAATGTGTATACTCTACACTAATGATTACAACAGCCTTAGGTAGTAGTAGATACAGTGGTAATAGTCTAGGTAGTAGTGTTAGAAGTTATGGTAATAGTAAAAGCAGCAGATTTAGTAGGAGTAGCAGTAATCGTAGGAGCAGTAGTGGTAGAATAAGTAGTAGTAGCCATAAATGTAGTGGTCGTAATAGTTGTATTAGTTTTAGTAGTGAATATATTAGGAGTAGTAGACGTAGTAGAAGTTGTACTGGTAGAAGTGGTAGTAGTAGTAGGAGGAGTACCAGTAGTAGTAGTAGGAGGAGTAGTAGTAGTGGTAGCAGTAGAATTAATAGTAGTAGATGTGGTAGTCCCAGTAGTAGTAGATTAGTAGTATTTTGTCGTAGTGGTAGTTGTAGTAGTAGTAGTAGTAGTGATAAACGCAATAATTGTTGTAGTAATAGCAGCAGAAGTGGTAGTAGAAGTAGTAATAATAGTGGGAGTAGTAGACGTTGTAAAAGTGGTAGTAGATGCAGTAAGAACAATAATAATAATAATAGTAGCAGTAGTAGTAGTAGTAGTAGTCGTAGTAGATGTAGTGATAATAATAGTAGTAGCAGTAGTAGTAGTAGCAGTAGTAGTAATAGTAAACAAAGTAGTCGACGTAGTAGTAGTTGTAGTGAATACAGTAGTTGTATAAGTTGTAGTAGATTTATTATTAGTAGTAGTTCTAGTGGCAAATGTAGTATTTGAAGTAGTAGTACTACTACTGGTAGTAGTGGTAAATATGTAGTGGTATTATTAGTATTAGTACCATTAGTATTAGTAGTAGTAGTAGTAGTAGTGGTAGTGTTGTAGTAATAGTTCTAGTAGTAGTAGTAGTAGTAGTAGTAGTAGTAGTGGTAGTAGTAGTAGTAGTGATAGTAGTAGTTGTAGTAGTAGTAGTAGTGATAGTAGTAGTTGTAGTAGTAGTAGTAGTAGTAGTAGTAGTAAAGTTCTGGATTTAGTAATTGATTTGCACTTATTTTCTGAAAAGTCCAGAAATAAAACGTGTAGTTTCCAAAACTTGTAGTAGTACCGGCAATAACGGTATACTAGAGGAGTTAGTAATAGCAGTTGTGGTAGTAGTAGAGGTAGTAGTTATTGTAGCTTTAGGCTTAAGTTGTAGATCTAGTAGCAGTAGTAGTAGACGTAGCAATCGTAGTAGCAATAGTAGAAGTAGAACCAGTAGTAGTACCAGTAGTAGCTGTAGTAGATGTAGTAGTAATAATAGAAGTAGGTGTAGTAGACGTAGTAATAGATAGTAGATGTAATAAATAGTAATAGTAGTAGAAGTAGTGAAGTAGTAGTTATAGTAGTAGTGGTAGTAGCAGTAGTAGTAGTAAATATAGCAATAGTGGTATAGCGGTCGTTTTTGGGGATATATATAAAAAACACACACACACACTCAAACACACACGCACCGAACACACAAACACACACACACACACACACACACACACACACACACAC
>NW_014039577.1:14361-22545 GCF_001186125.1 Sphaeroforma arctica JP610 | reverse complement strand
TTATTATATATATATATATATATAAATATATATATATAATATATATATATATATATATATATATATATACACATATACATATACATATATATATATATTATACTTATATATGATATGTGAATTTCAAATTTGGATGTGAATAGTGTTAGATGGTACACATGTCTAGATCTTATATGCGACCGCGGGAGTCAACAACTTCATTTGGCAGTATATACACACAGTGCTTTTATTCTAAGTATGCGCGTCACGTAGGTAACTCTTCAAAGTACACACGGTGACGACATTTGGGGGTGCTACTTGGTGGACAGAACGCATCAAACCCCGTCGCCACCCTCAGGCAACGTCTTCGTTGCTCTCGTCTCTGATAGCGTTCTGTTTAAAGGGCTCGCCTCCACACTCTCGCCTACTGGCTCTGCCACATTAGGACTACTCAGACGGGCGACCGGGAGATCCACACTTCTCCTTTGTCGCTCTGAATACAAGCCAACCCGGTCTAGCACGCTTTCGTGCATTGGCAGAGTCGTGTCTGTTGCAGCGGTTGGCGGGGCCCTGTCCACGACAGAGGCAGTCCCCCTGGCACTCTCCACTGAGCGCATGACCGTGAGTGCTGCGTGTTTCTCGGCTTCGCACTGTGCACACGTGGGTGTCTGCCAGTCCTCCCCACCGCCTGCCTGTGCCTCGGGGTCGTCCGTGTCACCCGTCCGCAATGGTTGTGGGGTGGACTGCGGTGTAGGCCCAGACACATGCACGGTGAAGCCACCCGCGTTCTTACTATAGTTGTTGTTGTTGTTGTTGTTATAATTAATATTATTATTACTATTGCTATAATTGCTATCTGGATGTGTGGTGCTGAGATTCTCTGAACTGGAGATGTGGTGTTCGTTGTCTGAGATGACGTCGGGTAGTGGTTGCGTAGACTTGACTGACTCTCGACTGGCCTGACTGGAAAGCGAAATCGTCTGATGGGGTGAAGGATGCAGAAGATACAAATGAGCGAACGCATTGGGCGGATGTAGGATGATAGGGGTTTTCTGAGTATATGGCACGGCGTATATGCCTACGATGAAAAGATATAAAAGATGGGTTCATCGGGAGCACGCGCTTACGTCTCACGACACATATGCCTCAGATCGGGACGTCCTTCAGACAAACCGAACAAACTCGCCGCTACTGAGAAACACATCACACGCACTCGGAAGCTCAACGCAATCAGCGGAACAACAAAGTCCAACGATGTGACATGACCACTGGCGGCTGCCTAAGTGCAGAAGCAACGCACTAGGCAGACACTGCTGGTTATAACGACGCAAAGCCGCAGCGGAAGCAGTGCAATGGACTCTCTAGGCACATTGAGCCGGATCTCAAGATCACTTGATTTTATAACGCCACGATATACTTGACAAAACTTAACCAGACAAGCAACGGCATGGCATCACGACACGTGATATAGGTACAAGACACAACAAGATGTGACATGACATGACACGACAGGACAAGGTGTGTTAGACTTGACGTGACATGGCATGACAAAACAAAACTTAAACTGATATGACATCAGCACAATAGCACATAACATCACATACATCCTCGTTGTCGCTCTTCTTGACGGATCGCAGCAGTTTGACAATCACATGCTCCGTGTGGCCATCCAGGTAGACGTTGGACATAAACCGATGCAGACGACACAGGATACGAGCCTTGTCCATCTCAAAGGTGTAGAAGTGCCCCTTCTCTATCTCTTCAGCAGTCAGTGGCAGAGACACCTGCGTTTATATACAGAGTACATGGAAACGTGAGTGCGAACAATCTTTGGGTCATATAGCCGCCATAGGTAGAAAGGTATAAGTGCAATCAGAAGTGGATATATACAGACATGCACACAAAAAGAACATCTCCAGATCACTGCAAGAGGTGACATACGCTCAATCCCCGAACCAGCAATATACACCACAGAGAATTCACTCATCGTACGATGATCACTGATCCATCGTGGAAATCACTATTGGAAACACCAAACATAACTCAAACAGTCACTGAAGCCAGTCATTCATCACCATCAAATGGATTCATTCATTGTAGGATGTACTCATGGTTATGATTTCCATTCATTCATCGTAGGATGAACTCATCGTTATGCCTATTTAAGGCGTGTGATCTAAAATTCTCATTCCAGAGTTTTCGCAAAATATCACATCGACAAGCTAACAAGAAGAAGTGCAGGCCATATGAGCTAGGTACTTCTGCAACACCTGAGCCCAGACGTCTGTGACACGATTTGTCTTGCCACACTAGTACGTTGCTACCGATGGGGTTGTTACGCACCTGGTCCATGAAGTCACTGAACATTTGCCTATATTCCACACCTATGCGCTTGTTCATCTCCACCTGTTGAACGCAGCGTACGCGCGAGTGAGTGTTAGCACAGCACACGTTGGTGAGCAGAGCTCAACAGGCCATACTACACGGCCATATTCCCTGCCCATTTGAGCTGGTTGCTGTATATCTCCCAACCAAACCTAAAACCTAAAAACACCCCACGAATAAGACTGTCTTTGTCTACTGCCATAATCACAAATGTACAATATTTTGTCATACATACAATACAAAAGGAGAGTAGGACATTACCATAAACAACTACAGATCCATTTAAAGAATAAAAACAGTCAGAACACCCACACAGCGTGAGTGACGTTTCGAGGCACAACTCACCCAATCCAGAATCTAAAACCCTAAAACCCTAAATCCAGAATAGTCCTCATACACAGAGACCAGAACATCCCCAAGCGCCACGAAGATGTGACAAGTACACATTTCAACAAAGATAAAAACGTCTGCAAGACATCACTCTCTGCCGCTGCATCGCACGGCATCGTCATGAGAAGTGGTTTCGCATAACAGAACTGACACCGTGCATTGGACCCACGTACCATATATGACTTATTGTCCCCAAGCTGTCCCGAATGCAACCCAAACCCTAAACCATAAACCCTTTCCGCATTGGACTCACGTACCATGTATGGCTCATTGTCCCCAAACTGTCCCGCGTTTGCCAATTTCTGCAGCATTTTGCCCAACAGAGCCAGCAATTTCTGTGGGTGTGAGGATGCCACGGTGAGCGGGAGTGAGTGGCTGTCTCATACTCTAAACGTAAACGGTCTATAGGGAATACGTATGACAACCAACGGTCCCTATTCTAAGGTGCATGCAAACCGCAAGCGAATGAAATGTACTCTGGTGTGCCTGGGATGATAGAATACGTCCATTACGAATCATCGGGTGAGAGATGGCTCACATTTGTCACCAGTACTAGGGTTTAGGGTTCAATACATCTGGTGAGGGGTGAAACGTCACATTTGAATACACAGCAACTTGATTTCGAGACGACCTTTCAATCGCAAAGTTGGCAATCACTGGGCCTAAAACCTCATCATAAACATATGGGTAATCTAAAAGCTCAACATTAACACACGGATGGGCCTCGGTTTGTTCAGGCTATTGCAAGATGAATCTGTGAACGCTTAAATATAACTATACGCTTTGAGGTATCCAAATACGTAACATAATCCTACGTCGACAAAGTGTATTCATCTAGAGTACCGGTAAACGCTAATACCGATAAGTTCTAAATTACACAGTTGTTTTCAATTACACAGTTGTTTCAAATTACACAGTTGTTTTCTTGTGCATGTTCATAAGTGATAGATGACTCACATGAATATGTACAATACACGTTGTAATAGTGTTCGTGTATTGTACATGAATTGTATATATGCCGGTGTGCAATAGAAGTCCACATTTATCAGTAATCAGTCGCACACGTGGGTCGGTATACGTGCAAATGGCAGCACTTGCACTTCATCCCGCAGTGTCAACACAAAATGTAACATCATACACGCGTGTCATACACATATGTTAGTATACGCATAATTATGCGTGCCATACACATATATTGGCACCGACACCTACCAGGGCGTTTGACGATGGTGTGGACTCAACCAATTGGAATTGCGATAAGTGCGGAGACACAATGGCCAATGAGAAGAATCGCAGAATCAGCGTAGAGCTCACAGGACGTGTCAGGTCATTCAATTCGGTGAACCCGAATTTGGAAGCGGCGGATTCCCTCAAATGCGCAAACACGAGCCGAAATTCTGAGGCAATTCCAAAAAGAAAAAGAAAAAAAAATAGGATTTTGTGGCGTTGAATGAATGACAGTGCGCGGGAAGGAACCGATAAGAATTCACGGACCCGACATTGCGAGGGATTGACGATCTTTATATAACTTAAGTACTTGGTCCTGTTTATAATTGTATGGCTTAGTCTTACTTCCCCAAAGTGCCGTGCACGTTGTGCTTACGTTGGATAAGACTTAAAAGGTCACGAGTACGACATAGCTGAGACAGTCAATGAAGGTAGGTGTATGGCAGTGCAACATAAGAAATTGTGAAGGTAAATGTATGCCAGTGCAACATAAGAGTGTGAGAAGGTAGATGGATGGCAGTGCAACATAAGAGTGTGTGAAGGTAGATGGATGGCAGCACAACATAAGAGTGTGTGAAGGTAGATGGATGCCAGTGCAACATAAGATTGTGTGAAGGTAGATGTATGCCAGTGCAACATAAGAGTGTGTGAAGGTAGATGGATGGCAGTGCAACATAAGAGTGTGTGAAGGTAGATGAATGGCAGTGCAACATAAGAGTGTGTGAAGGTGGATGAATGGCAGTGCAACCTAAGAGTGTGTGAAGGTGGATGGATGGCAGTGCAACATAAAAGTGTGTGAAGGTGGATGAATGGCAGTGCAACATAAGAGTGTGTGAAGGTAGATGGATGGCAGTGCAACATCGATTTACATAATAGTCACACAACAATGGCATGTGCAACACCAATAAATCTGAGACTACATACCAATGGGCAGATTGGGAAGTGACGAGGAGATGGCCACGATGATATGCCGCAGGAGAAACGCCATGCGCTTGTACGACCGTTCCAAACTTGCTTTAGAGTGCTCTGCTGTTTGGCTGACATCTGCAGGCAATAACAATGTCAACGAATAAGAACGAGCGGATGTAGATGTGCTATTTATAGACCAGTGGCGGCGTTACAGACAAAAGGCAGGAACACGGCCACGAGACTTTTAGACACGCGAACGGTATACCTATAATCATTCCACCACTGGTGAAGTACACGCACTTATTCTCAATGCAACGCAGCAGACCTCTCTAAAGAGCTCACAACACACACTCACACAGGCACAAAAGTGGGTGCGACCAATGTCGAATGCTCACAAGTATAACAAGCGAAGATCTTAATTACGTACGGCACGGATCTTTAGGATTCTAGGGTTCTAGGATCACAGGGTTACAGGGTTTGAGGTTATAGGGTCATAGGGGGTTGGATATACTTTACCTATAGTCGGGAATGCTGGCTCGCAAATGGTGTTGATGACGGCGCTGAGTGTGACGTGGATGTACGGCATGCCCACAAAGTACATGAAGTAGTCCATGGCCTTAGTGAACAGTGACGCCCCCCGGAACAGTGTGGTGGGCTTAGCCGTGTACATGATCTCCAGATCACCAATTTTACTGCGAAAGGGGGTGGGGCAATGGGACATGAGCGACTGAGCACACAATCAATAGACAACAGAAAAGAAAAAAAGAATAAGAAAAAAAGAGAAAGAGAAAGAGAAAGGGAAAGGAGAGACAGAGAGTGCGAGAGGGATATGCCGATAGCCCAGATGCATACGATAAACGCTTGTAGGGTTTTAGGGTTTAGGTAAAACCCCTAAAACGCTTGTACTGTGAATAGCCCACACTAGCAGCACCAAATGACCAGATGTCAGGCGGAGCATCGGATGCCATGCACACCCAAAACGACACGACACGACAACCACCTCAAGAACTCGACGTGGTAGCCCTCGGACAGGTAGAAGCGCATGAGACTGTCGGCGATGTCTCCGCGAGTGGCAGAGTCCACTTTGTGCAGCACACGGTCCAGATCTGTCATGCTCAGTCTCTCGTTATCTAATTCGATAAAATCAGAATCTGATTGGCCGTCAGGTCCAAATTCTAGGATTTCTGATTGGTGCAGAGTTTAAAAAGAAGGCAAAAGAGCATCATATTAGATTCCTGAATCGAACTCGGGTATAAGCACACACGCCCACATAAAATAAGTTGGCACAGATTGAGGCTACGACGTCAAATACACGCCCACAATTATATATCAATAAAAGCTAATGCCACTCGAATATATATATATATACATATATACAAATACACACACACACACACCCACCCACCCACAGACACACACAGACACACACAGACATACACACACATATATATATATATACATACATATATATATGTGTGTGTGAATAAATATATAAACACATAAATACATAAATCGCATTGACGCACCAGGGATATGATCGGCTGAGTGATCGTCGTTGTGGTGGTGAAGTGATTGTGTGCGTGTGCGTGCATTCGATGAGATGACTGGTTGGCTCTGTGGTGATCTGAGACCTCCCTTGCGCTCGGCTGTCTTCTGCTGTGCTTCTATGATGCGTGGTTCTATCATACTTTGCGTGTGCGAAAGTTCGTCAGTCAGACTTTGCCGTTGCGTGGTGGGGCGTGAGTTCTCCTCCAGGAGTGTGTGCGTGTGTGTGTGTGTTGAGGTGTGTGTGTCTGTCATGCTTCTTGTGAGTGCGTGTGCGTTGCTGTGTGTGTTGGCAATGGCACAATCCATGCGCTGATTCGTCAGTAGAAGCGGCTGTGCAGCGGCTGCTGGCTGAGGCACAACATCTGCGCCTAAGGAGGTGCCTGAGAGTGTGTGAGTGTCTTCCGTCGATGTCTGTGTTTGCTGACTCGTGGGTTTAGAGGTTTCACTCGTATCCTCTGATGCGATGGGTGTTGCTTGGGCAGTCGTTACAGATGCGGTGGGAGTTGCTTGGGCAGTCGTTACAGATGTGGTGGGTGGTGCCTGGGCAGTCGTTACAGATGTGGTGGGTGTTGCTTGGGCAGTCGTTACAGATGCGGTGGGTGTTGCTTGGGCAGTCGATACAGATGTGGTAGGTGTTGCTTGGGCAGTCGTTACAGATGTGGTGGCTGTTGCTTGGGCAGTTGTTGTTAATGTGGTGGGTGGTGCCTGGGCAGTCGTTACAGATGTGGTGGGTGTTGCTTGGGCAGTTGTTACTGATGTGGTGGGTGGTGCCTGGGCAGTTGTTGCTGTTGTGGTGGGTGTTGCTTGGGCAGTTGTTACTGATGTGGTGGGTGGTGCCTGGGCAGTTGTTACTGATGTGGTGGGTGGTGTCTGGGCAGTTGTTACTGATGTGATGGATGTTGCTTGGGCATTTGTTGCTGATGTGGTGGGTGGTGCCTGGGCAGTTGTTACTGGTGTGGTGGGTAGTGTCTGGGCAGTTGCTGATGTCGAGAGTGTCGTCTGAGCAGTTGTTGCAGATGGGCTGGTGTGAGTGCGTATCGTTGGGACGTGTAAACGCGATGGAGCTGCACAGAGACAAGTCATGAGGCGTTAGTATTCGTCACAAGACGTCAGTGGGTAGTACAGGATGATGCTACGGGGTTCAAGGGTTTAGGACTTAAACATACAAGGACATGCAGCTCACATGGAGTCAAACAAAGCGCACTACGCGTGCAAATGACGTTATGAGAAAAGGTCGTTTGTGCAGAGCGTAATGTAACAAAACGCCAGGGCAGCAAGCGACAACAATAGAGTTACAGTCGCAAAAGCATAAGCTAGCCCTAAACTTTAAAGCACCTGAGTCACTTCTGAGAACACTTAAGCGCAACAGATCAGTGCAATATATCAGTGCAATAGATAAGTGCAATAGATAAGTGAAGTAGGCCAGGGCCCGCAATAGCAATTTAGCAGTGGGACAATATACAACTCCCATTCAAGTTTCATAAGTATCGGTGCCAAACATATCCTGCGTAAGCGATTTCTCTTTGCCATGGGCGCCCAATATTTCAATGTAGATTGTGTAAGCAGCACAAGTCAAGTTCAGAAGCCTAATACACATGTACACCATGTAAAACATCTGACCCATATATATATATATATATATATATATATATACATATAATAATATACACACACACACACACACACACACACACACACACACACACATATATATATATATATATATATATTATTATTATTATATTA
>NW_014039577.1:12831-14341 GCF_001186125.1 Sphaeroforma arctica JP610 | reverse complement strand
TTTACATACATATGCCTGATATTCGCGCCTAAAATATATTAGCGTACAATACACGCACCTACAACATTTGTACCTACAATATATTGTCCTACACCACTTACACCTACAATATTTTGACCTACACTACTTACACCTACAGCCCGTTCTCATACCGCTTTGTGCCCCGAGTTGACAGCCGGGTGTGGCAGCGGTGGCCTCAGACGCACAGTCGACCGATGAGTGCGCGTGCCCATCGCTCGGTTGGTCTGTGTGTACACAGCGTGTGGTGTGTTCACACTCTTGCGTGTTGAGACTATCTGTGGGCGAGTTAGCTCCACTCACATCCATCTGTGCGAAGCCCGACAACGGCACATGGTATTAGACTAACGGGTGGAAAGCACATACGACTAAAGCACCTGCGACCACAGGGATTAACGAGAAAAACTAAACACAAACAAGCAAACAACAGCCAATCGATATTGAATCCTCACACTTGCAAGCGACACACCACATACAACAGCGCATGCAATCATAGTGGTCGGCCAGCATGAAGCTATGGTGTATATATATATATACATACACACACCCACACACACCCACCCACACACACACATATATATACATACATATATATATATACACATACGTACATAAACACACACACACACACACACACACGCACACACACATATATATATATATATATGTATATATATTAAGGGGAATGCAGGATGGTCGTGCAAAAGTGAATATACGTGTACAAACGCTCCCAATAAAAGTCTGACGAGTGCCATACTGACCGCTGGCGCATGTATTTGCGTGCGTGCATGTCAGTGTATATTCATATGGACGTATGCGTGTGTGTGGGTTTGTGCTCATGTACGTATGCGTGTGTGAGGGTGTGTGTTTATGTACGTATGCGTGTGTGGGTGTGTGTGGGTGTGTGTTTATGTACGTATGCGTGTGTGTGGGTGTGTGCTGATGTACGTATGCGTGTGTGGGTGTGTGCTTATGTATGTATGCGTGTGTGTGGGTGTGTGCTTATGGTCGTATGCGTGTGTGTGGCTGTGCATGTATTTACCTGTGCACGTAGGGTGTTTGTATTCGTTCTCCTAATCTCCTTGAGTGATGGCGGGCGTTCTGCTGCATTGTCTGGCAGCCCATGCTCCGCCGTTGCGCCGCTGTGGGTACTATCGTGTGCACTGTGAATGGTGTGTGCGTCGTCAGTTGACTCATGCTCTTCAGGTATGCTCATACGTATCTCGTACAAGGCCATGGGCAACGTACTCAAAGGCGACACCTGCATGTACACACGAAAGACATTGTGTTAGTACTAAGACCTACACGAAAGACATTGTGTTAGTACTAAGACATACACGAAAGACATTGTGTTAGTACTAAGAAGACCTACACGAAAGACATTGTGTTAGTACTAAGACATACACGAAAGACAATGTGTTAGTACAAAGACCTACACGAAAGACATTGTGTTAATACTAAGAAGACCCACACGAAAGACATGGGCTAGTAA
>NW_014039577.1:4463-12811 GCF_001186125.1 Sphaeroforma arctica JP610 | reverse complement strand
TATACATGCGTGCGTGTACCTGGGGATAGGTGGTGGTTCTGCTGAGTGTCTGGTTGTGGCCCATGTGCTTGGCATCGCCTGAGGCGAGTGTCTTGGCTCTGTTGCGTGTGTCTCTGTTGACTTCTGTGACCACTGCCATGATCTCTGAATCAGTGGGACTGATCGCCTCAGCACTGCGGGGGCTTGGCAGGCTGTGGCTGTGTGTGCTGTGTGTGTTGATGGTATGCCTTACCTGTGTACTGCCCTGTGCACCCGGCTGTGCGTGTGCGTGTGTGGCTGGGGCTGTGGCGTCGATGGGAGATGGGGTGCGCACGTGCACTGTGTGTGTGTATGCGCCTGTGGCTGCCTCTGAGAAGGGCTGTAGTAGCATGTTGAGGCTGTCTGTGGTGGCTGTGATGTCTCGTGTGTTGTCGTCCGTGGTCTGTCCACCCACTGCAGTGCCACTGTGCTGTGGGCTGTCAGTGCTATTCACTGCCCCCGTCTCAGCTCCCGACCCTTTTTGTGTCTGTGTCTGTGTCTGTGGTTGTGCCTGTGCCTGTGCCTGTGAGTGATGTTCTAGTGCCCCTAGGCTGTTGATGCGTATGCTGCCTGAGCCATCCGTGGGCAGTGGTGCGCCCCTGTCTACGCTGATGCTTCGCCTGAGGTGGTGGCTGCATGGCTGGTGGTGCTGCGGCTGTTTCTGCAGACGTTGCAGTTGGTTGCTTGCATGCACGCTGTGTGACCGTTGGTCGCGTGGCTTGAGGGGTGGTCGTCTGTGCGTGTGTGGTGGCTGGGCATTGCCTGTGTGTGTGCTGTTGCGTAGGCTGCTGCCCCTGTCGCTGAGCGTGCGTGTGGTGGTGTCGTGGCTGCCCTTGCTGTCACCGGTAGTCACCTTGACCACTGTGTGGCTGGTGCTGCGGATGGCTCGGATGGCTCGGGCGCTGCTCTTGCTGTCGCTGCTTGCGCATCGGCCAAAGGTGTCCTGTGCTTCGTCTATTCGGCTGTAGCTGTCGCTGTCGTATCGCGTGCGTCTGCCGTAACTGTCGTGGCTGTCGTGCCCCACACTCTTCTGTGGGCGCAGAGGGTCGAATTTGGTTGCTGCGTCGCTCTCGTGCCGGGCGGTTGTCATGCCAACCATGCTGTTGCGTCCTCTGAGCACTCGGCCGTCGTGGCTGCTGAGGCCACTGGAGGTAGACCGAAGGGCCATGCTGCGCACACTGCCAGGACTAGGCCCATCACGCGCAGGCGGCACCTTAAAGATGTCCAGCGACTGCATGGGAGAGGAGAGAATGAGACACACACACTACCAGCATGTGCAACACACACACACACACTACAAGCATGTGCAACACAAGCACACACATACACACTACAAGCATGTGCAACAAACACACACACTACTAGCATGTGCGACACACGCACACACACACACTACAAGCATGTGCAACACACGCACAACACACGCACACACATACACACACACACACACTGCAAGAATACGGAGGAAGGGAAGGAAGAGAGAATGAGAGACACACTACCAGCATGTGTAACACACGCACAACACACACACTACAAGCATGTGCAACACACACATACCCACTGCAAGCATACGGGGGAAGGGAAGGAAGAGAGAATAAAACACACACTACAAGCATGTGCAACACACACACACACACACACACATACACACACTGCAAGCATACTGGGGAAGGGAAGGAAGAGAGAATGAGAGACACACACTACAAGCATGTGCAACACACGCACACATACACAAACAGACGATGCAGTTGTTTATGAAACCCTATTCTGGACGGGTGCACTTATAGTTTACATTAAATTAAACATCAGGCATAGCTATGCACACCAGTTGTAGGGTTTCTGTGGTGCTAGTACATCTATATCAACAGATATTCATTCCCAGCCATTTGCGTAGAAAACTACGCATGCCACTGCGCGTATGATGTGCATAGCCTCACCTGTGACTCTAGTGTGGGCGCAGTTGTGCTGCCCATTCCAAACAGCCCCTTGAGGCCTCTTGTTTTGCTGCCGATTGTGTTGAATTTGGAGTTCGACGTGCGCATAGACTTCGAGTGCTCCCCTACAGAAGATCCCCCAAAAGACCCCCAACGGGCGCATATGAGACATGTGGACTACCACACGGTGGTGTGACGGATCACACCCACACGAAAACGAATGCGAATGAAAGACGAGTCACCCCGAACACACCCACCGCAATGCGCACGTCAACCCAACACTACTACAGCACAGTATTTAGAAACGATAGTGTTAACCCAACACTACTACAACACAATGTACAGCAACAAGTGATGTACAGCTCAGTGTAATGAGGGAAGTTCTGTACTTACACACAGTGCAGAGAGACCTACCGAAGTGAATGGAGGGTGTCCTGGGGGGTGTGTGGGCCTTGAGGTGCAGGTGTGCTGGGGGTGTTGGTGGCAGCTGTTGGATGTGTGGCTTGCTTTTGGAGGTGTTGCTGTCGCTGGCGTCGTTCGTACTATTGGCGATGCTGTTAGTATTACTGTTGTTGATGCTGTGGCTATTGTGGCTGTCTGCATGGCTGCTGGTCATACGCTTGCTAGTGAATATGTGCGTGTGTACCATCCCAGCTGACTGAGACTGTGCCTGAGACTGTGCCTGTGCCTGAGACTGTGCCTGTGCCTGTGCCTGTGACTGTGACTGTGGGGCATTCCAGTTGTTTTTATTGGGCGGTAGTGGTGTCAGACTCAGTGTCGATGGCAGTGACTTGACATGGTGAGGCGAGTTGCCGATGGGGTCGTGAAACACCCGTTGCATTTCCTGCCAAGACAATTAGGGTTATAGGGTTTAAGGTTTAGGGTGTAATATGCGCATGCGCGTGATATTATGAGAAGGATACAGTGTGAAAGGTGCGAGAAAGTCAGCAGCTAAAACATCTTCTGCTTATAGTACAGAGACACAATACATTTCTGACTGGACATATGAGCGTGACAGTTGACAGTGAAGGTATATGCTCCCCTCACTATATACAAGCAAGACTCTGTATATACAACACCCACACACATATATATAATCATAGAATCACAACAGTATACAACAACTCCCTACATCGCTCACTGCGACAAGAGACATGCACAAACTCACTACACGCACTCACTCCCAACACACACACGCACACACACACTCTCTCTCTCACGCACTCACAACACACTACACACACTACACACACACCTGTATGTTCAGGCCCTCCCGCGAGAGATCGCTTGCGTTGACTGCCTGAGGCGACGTGGCACTGCCAGGGTATGCGGAGGTGTTGTATGTGTGTGCCTTGCCGTTGGCTTTGTCTGGGGGTGCGTAGTGTGTGGATAGGCTGGGCTGCTCCTTCAGTTTGGGATCGATTGTGAGATAGCGCTCGGGAATGGCTCGCAACAGCATACGACACATCACCTGCCAATGGGTGAGCCAAACTATCAGACGCACGCGTGAAACCTGAAACCCTAAACTAAATTCTAACCCTAAACCCTAGCCCTATGCATGAGCAATTAACGGGCATGGAAGCATTAGATGCCAAGCGACAGAACAAACGCAGACGTAGCGGTGGGAAGAGTCAGCACTAACCACAGTGCTACGCAATCACGGAAATGGTACGAAACACGGTGTAGTATCATTTTACTAAACTACATTTTTCTAAACAAACTAAAACCCAAAAACATGACGGTATGACGTGAATGATGCTAAGGAAATGTCAGATGTAAACGTACATGGACGAAATGTGCATGCGAGTGTGGAGTGGAAGGAAAGGGAACTGACTATAAATAGCACATTCCAACATTCCAATATCTATAAATAGCATATTTCAACATCCCATAATCTATAACTAGCACATTCCGACACATTCCATTATCTACAAATAGCACATTCCAACATTCCATTATCTATAAATAGCACATTCCAATTGCACATTCTAACATCTTATAATCTATAAACTGCAAATTCCAATATTCCATTACCTATAAATAATACATTTCAACATTCCATTATCTAAAAATAGCACATTACAACATTCACTCATCTATAAAGAGCACATTCCAGTTGCACATTCCAACATTCCATTATTTATAAATAGCACATTCCAACATTCCAATATTTATAAATAGCACATTCCAACATTCCGGTATTTATAAATAGCACATTCCAACATTCCGTTATTTATAAATAGCACATTCCAACATTCTTCTATTTATAAATAGCACATACCCACATTCCATTATCTACAAATAGCACATTTCAATTGCACATTTTAACATTCCATTATTTATAGACAGCACATTCCAACATTCGATTACAGATAAATTTTACATTCCAACATTCCATCGCAGATAAATTTTACATTCCAACATTCCAACATTCCAAAATGTACAAATAGCACATTCCAACATTACATTATTTATAAATAGCATTCCAAAATTACATTATCTATAAATAGCACTTTTCAACATTCCATTCTCTATAAATATCACATTCCAACATTCCATTATCTATAAATAGAACACCACATCATTGCATTATATATAAATAGCACATTCCAACATTCCATTATCTAAAATTATCCCATTCCAACATCGAACATCTATACATAGCACATCCCAACATTCCACCATCTATTAATAGCACATGCCTGGTAGCGTCGCATAGGCAGAATATTAAGAAAGACAAAGGTGGTCTTGAGTAACACTTTGCCGCCCCCGTCTTCGAATTGGTGCCATCGGCCTGCCTCATCTTTGCGCGACTGACGAATGTCAGTGGCTGGGACAACCACAGTACCTGAGAAAGTCAGAGATAACAGCGCACACACATGAGTTAAACCCTAAAACCCTAGTACACACACGAGAGACAACAGCACACACACAGTTGCGTTATACAGACAAGGCCAGGTATACTACGTGCGAGCAATGCAAGGATGGATGTAGGTAAGGATCAATGTAGGTATGTCTATAATTAGATATAACATCAGATAATCGAAGTGTGCGGCGTTGTCCAGGGGCATGTGTTTTCAATACTAGACATAAGGATCTGCGTTTTACTATAAAAAGCATGTGTATATGTATGTGTATGTATATGTGTGTGTATGTGTATGTATAAGTATATGTATACGTATACGCGTGCATGCCGAATACAAATAACTAACACGTGACACACTGGCATGTAGCTGGCCTCATTCAGAAAGCAGAGAGCGAGTGATTGTACGCTCAGGTATCGTGTGCGTGATACTCCTCAGTCCGTCTGTTCTGCTGCACGCGATATGATGCGACAGCTATGCCCATCATATACTGTGGTTGTCATAGTGTGTATTTACTGTGGTTGTCATAGTGTGTATTTACTGTGGTTGTCATAGTGTGTATTTACTGTGGTTGTCATAGTGTGTATTTACTGTGGTTGACATTGAGTGTATTTACTGTGGTTGACATTGTGTGTATTTGCGTATGGATGTCAATCCCATGATAGGTCGTGGTATGGACATACACATCGCACATGTCACAGACACATGCACATGCGCCTGTGAGATGTAGGTGAGGGATTTTTTAACCACAACACAACTGTTGTGTGTATTGCTTAGGTAGCGATAGATAGGTAAGACGTACAAAAAGAGATTGCATACCTACGACAACGGTTGCTCCTTTCCTGGTCCGCGATTGCCTTGACACCTGTCAATGTGTCAATATGTCAATATGTCAATATGTCAATGTGTCAATGTGAGGATGTGGTAGAGAGGAACATTCAGATAAACCAAATAAACTCACATGTCCAGAAATATGTCAGTGGGCGGTGCGTACGGGTTAAACTTAATACTACGCAACACATGCACGTGCACGCATGAACTATTTGCATCTAGAACCCTAAAACCTTAAAACCCTAAAACTCACATGCGTGATGTGAGTGGTCACTGCTAGTATATCATTGAATGGTAATATTTGTATATGGATAGCACTTACTATATATGGCAGTACCCACACCATTGCTCTATCTCTATACTAATTTTACATGAGTGGTCAATATAACTACAATACTGTTAAATGAACACACACACACACACACACACATATATATATATATATATATATATATATATATACACCCACACAGACACAGACACAGACACGACACACGCATCTCAGCTCTAGGTGTCATGCGGAGGGTTTAGGGTTTAGGTTTTAGGGTTTGTGGTTAAGCGATGGTACTGACCGTCAGTGTCATGCTTTCGAAGGATGACTCGATGTAGAACTTGATAACCTGCAGCCAATTCCATTCCGTTGGTTTGGTGTTGGTGACCCATGGCAGTTGGCGCACCACCTCATTGTCAAAGGACAGGTCCACGGTCAGTTGCTTGGCCGGGTCCTTCTCGTACCTACCATGCATGCAGGCAGTGGGTGTGGCGTGTGTGTGTAAAGGTTTAGGGTTATTTAGGGCTGAGTGGAGGAGTAGCATGTGTCCAATGGAATGTACAGTGGAAAGACATTTTGTGCAATGGAATGTACGTGGAATGTTATTTGTGCAATGGAATGTCATTTTGTGCAATGGAATGCCCTTTTGTGCAATGGAATGTACAGTGGAATGGCCTGTTTGAAGTGGTCTTTCACACTATGTGTACATGCACCATACATCATACATATCAACACATACCATAACACTCACACTACCAGCACGGCACGTACTAGCCTGTCACATGTACCCCCCCCCCTTGCCATGACAACACTACCTACCTAGGAATGATGACGCTCTTGACCTGTATGCTGATGACGTGCATGATGCGTGTGGCCTCTTGCAGTCGCCACTCTTCCGCTGCTTTAACAAACATGTCGCGCCATTTGAGTGCCTTGGCAGGGTTGGGTGCCGCCATTTCGAAGCTTTCCAAATATGGGCTGCTGTCCACCTGGTTCGTTGGCGAGTCAGTGCTCTGAGGGGCGTGGTACGCAAACATCTTATCTCCACTGACGTTAACGTAAATGGGCCGACAGATCTGCAGCATCATCTCACACGACCCATGGCCTTTAGGAATAATAGCCGAGCTGTAGGTCACCCCACCCAGCCAGACGGAGGAGAAGATGTGTAGGTATATGATAGGTATTAGCATGTAACCAAGCATATATCAACATATACGAGCATATATAAACATCTACGAGCATACATAAACATCTCCACCCCCCAATACGTCTATACGAGAACAGGTCTACGCCCACGAATATGAATAAACAAATACGCAAATACATATATGCACCCCAAAACGATACACAAATAGATACTTAAACCCCCAAATTCGGATATAAAAAACACACGAATAAACAAACAGATACATACACCCCCAAACAATCCACAAATACATACTCACACTCCAACAGGTCTGCGACAAACGAGTAACACCCCACCCGCTCACTGGGCCACAGGCACGCGCACACACCGGAGAATAGTCAGCTGCATGAGAGGCTGGGTGAAGGCTGTCTTGGTGGTGGGGTGTCTGGTGGTCGCGTGCTTGGCTGGTTTGTTGGCCATGTCCTCGTCCACAATGTACATGTACGAATTACCGCACACAATCCCAAACACACGCCGCCACTTCTTCACGCCCGTCTTAAGTAACAGAGGGCCGTAGTACACCACACTGCGGAAGATGAACGGGTTAAACCCGTGGGTGGTCAGGTTGCAGATCTCACGGTACTTGGTGCCGTCCAGCCGCAGCGTGGGTAGAGAGAAGCCCTGGCGCTTCAGCCCAGGCGACCGGTTCACCGCGCGCCGCACCTGCAGAACGGGGGAGAGGTGGGGTCAGAAATAGGGGAAAACCCTAGAACTGGAAACCCTATAATTCCGAATCCTAAAACCCTATCACTAAGTGCAGGCTATAGGAATACAGGCGCAAGTAAAGGCGAGCAAGCAATCTAAAAATAGAACACGCAGCAAGCAATCCAACCAATCTATAAATAGCGCACGCACCTCATTGGCCTTGCCGCCGCTGCTGCTCATGCTGCGTGAGCGGGGCGTCTTGGTCTTACTATGGCGTGCGGTCATGAGGAAGTCCACCAGGTTGGTGTCAGGCATTGGTGACACACCCGCACTCGACACACGCGGCGTCATGCGTGGCAGCGGAGGCACCTTGTGCTTGTGCTTAATTTTGGGCGAGGCTGCAGTGACCCAGCTGTGGCTGGTGAGCTTGGCTTTGGTCAGCAGTGAGTTGCTGGCACTGCTGGCACTGGGATTGGTGTTGGAGACGGGCGCGTCGGGGTTGGACGATGAGGCTGACATTGGCTGTGGGATGGGGTTGTGTAGGTACAAAGAGTGGTAGGTATATGTGGTTCGTTAGTAACTATCTTGATATGTGCAGC
>NW_014039577.1:0-2653 GCF_001186125.1 Sphaeroforma arctica JP610 | reverse complement strand
CATATACATATACATACACACATACACACACACACACATATATATATATATATATACATATATATAAAACACAGAAACACCAGCTTAGAAGCACAGGCCAGGTGCACGTGCAACGCCACAGGCACTGCTCACCTGACGGGAGGAGCTGCCGCTGTCGTGGTGTGCACTGCCGCTGTCGTGGTGTGCACTGCTGTTGCTGTGGCGTGCATTGCTGTTGCTATGGCAACTGATGTGTTGTGGTGAGGCCAACCCTCCGTACACATCGCTTTGACTGTTGATGGAATTGGTCCCTGAATTGCTCCGGGAGTGCGTCTGTGATTGTGTTGCATGCGGGTAATAGCGTATGAATATTGTATGTGAATATTAGTATATGAATACTATATATAAATGTTAGTGTATGAAATTTATAAATGAAAATTAGTGTATGAATATTATATATAAATGCTAGTGTATGAATATTATATATGGAAACTAGTAGATGAATATTGTATATAAACACTCCGTATTCATACGTACCATGTATATAGCGCGCATGCCTTCCATTATTATGTATATGTGCGCATCCGTACGTACTATTCACATATATGTACATACATGCAGCTTTCACTATAAGCGTACTCTCATAAATAGCCTTCGTATAAGTACACCCACCTTGTAGGTGTTGCTCAGTCCAGCCTTGAGACCAGTGGGCCCGTCGCACAAGTCGTCCGGGTGTTCACTGACTTCTGAGTGCGTGCTCATCACCAGTGACGCCTGCGGTGTGGTGAGATACAGCACCCCCCCTTTGGGCGAACCAATCTGGTCTGCGCTGATTGGCTGGTTGTAAGAATGCTGACTTCCCATTGGCTGATTGCTGACCGATTGCTGACTCATGGAGTGGTGGAGTCCTGGTGCGTTGGAGTCGGAGTACATACTGACGCCACTGGGCGTAGCGTTGAGTTGCCCTGACAGCCAATCGGAAGAGCGCGACACGGAACAGTGAGAATCTTAACCCGACCCACTTGAAACTTTTGAAACCACCCTACAACCCAATAACCCTGAAACCTAGACATCAAAAGAATCGCAAAATTTGTCCTCTGATGGATTGCTTATCTTATGTACTCTTCCGTTAATTCCGTTCTAGTCTTGAATGTATTCGGAATGTGTTTGTCTGTACATAACAATCTGCTCCGTCTCATACTAACAACTGACCAGGAGCACTGGTATATTTTCTGCACAAAAGTGAACTCAAAAGGATGTATACGTGAAATACGTGCGGCATCACTGTACAACTAGCAGAACAATAACTATATATATGTATATATGTACACACACACACACACACACAAACACACACACACACACAAACACACACACACATATATATATATATACATATATATATATATTTACGATTGATGGTATTGCATACCATGGCTGCCATGGGAGGTGTCTCGGTGGAGTCTGCCGTCGTACTCGTCATCGTCTGAGGAAGGGATGTAACCATATATGCCCAGGTGCCATGGTCCATGGTAGCTGTCTTCGTGTGCATTTGAGTATGAACGGCGGAACTGTGTGCCACTGGAGTGTGTTGCTGAGCTATGTGTTGGTGTGGCATGTGCTGGTGTGGTGTGCGTTGGTGTGGTGTGCGTTGGTGTGGTGTGCGTTTGTGTAGTGTGTGTTTGTGTGGTGTGTGTTGTTGAGGCGTGGTCGTCTAGTAGGCACTGTCGGTGTTCGGTCTCTTCCACTAGTTTAGTGATCACCATCCGTTGTTCATGGTGGGCCTGTGCGTGTGCATAAATCGGTCGCTGTTAGTTTGCGCGTGTGCGTGAGTGTGTGCGTACGATGCAAGTGTGTACATCAGGTTTCAGGGTTTCAGGGTTTTGGGGGTTTTCAGTTTTTGTGTACACGACGTGTGTGCGACAGTCACCAATGTGCGTGTGAGTAAGTGTGAGCCTTGGTAATAGGCCTGTCCGGTTCACCAGTCTATCTTTTCTCTACACTGCCATATATAAACATGTATGTGTGGCCTATGTCTATGACATATTTCAAAACCCTAAAACCCTGAATAAAGGTCACTCAGGGTGGATATTAAGCACTTCAACGGAATTAGGTCCTAAAACACCCAGTAGCATACAGGGATAGTCACAAACACATGGCGACCCCAGCGCATGCGATATATAGCACCCAACAGACTCTTCACACAATACATCTCACACAAGCAAGGATTACATAACAACCCCTTCACACAATACATAACAACCCCTTCACAAAATACATCTCACACAAGCAACGACTACCAAACAACCCCTTCACACAATACATAACAACCCCTTCACACAACACATAACAACCCCTTCACACAATACATAACAGCCCCTTCACACAATACATCTCACACAAGCAAAGCAAGGCGTACCATGTCCTGATCGGCTGTAGCAGCTTCCGTGTGATTCATTTCTTTCTCCAGTTTATTGAGCTTCGCCTGTAAGTTTAAGTACATAAAAGATATGACATTAACGGACCACATTGCATATTGTTTCGAACTATTTAACAAACAAAAATATCAAACATACATCATACATAAAAATATGTATACATCTACATCTATATAAAACATAGATTCATATACAAACAAATATACAAAATGCATAAATCTGTACGTATATATATA
>NW_014039578.1:22079-27628 GCF_001186125.1 Sphaeroforma arctica JP610 | reverse complement strand
AATACATTGTAATCATAAATTAATTATGTATACAATATATATATATATATATATATATATATACACGCATTAAAAGTTATTTTCACTATTATGCAATAGCCCGTATAAATATATATACTTTGATTGTAGTTGCGGCTAAATTTGTTTTCATACAGGAGCATCCTTGGGTGTTTATTACATATTTTTGCTTAATGCATGCTTGCAGGCGCGTGCACGTCAAGTATCGTGCGTGACCAATTTTGTCCGTTATAATTCTTTCTTGTGCGTATAGTATTGGTAGACCAGGTGTTTCCAAGTTCTAATTACGTGTGATTTGGTAGGAGTGCTGATTCATTAATGTATGTTTCGGTTAGCGTTAGCGTGTTTGTCTGGTCTATCAGTATTGGCATTGTGTTTAATGTATGTTTTTGTTCTTCATTCTGAGAGTGATTGTCGGCAGCATCTTTATGCTTCTTGCGCAGATCTGATCACGCTTGTGCTGTACACATCCTTGTTGTATTTCCATCCTTCAGCTCCCACGAGCCTATTCCCTGTGATCTAGTCGTACATCCTATTATCCTATAGTGGTGTTTTGTTCATGGAGTGTCCACTTTCACTTCACCTAATCTTAATACTTTCAATGATGGTTTGTATTGCAGTTGCTCCCGAGAATCCTAATTACACACAATGTGTCACTTCGGCACGCATTGTATGTCCGCTGTGGGGCTGGTCGAAACCAGTGGAGGGTGTAGGGATCGAAAAGTTCAAGGCCAATGTTCACAAGGTGGGTGGGGTGTGATCTTCACGTGTAATATCATTTCTTTTCATTGCGTATCGTGCATGCTACAAGTAAAAGTTCACTCAGGGCGATTTTAATTGAAGTCTTTTTCATTGTCAATTGTGTGTGGATATGCATGTGGACGAATATCACCTGCACAGAGGGTACATATTTTTCACGATTACCAATCAAACTGGAATATACCCTCACAGGCGAGAGACGCTCTGGAACATGTTCTACACGCAATTAAGAGTCCGAAACGGTTGCTTATGGAGACAACGGCAGCAAATGCGCCAAAGAATGCAGCGATCCCCGCAGATGACTAAAGCGAATTTTCTGTACTGTAATTTACATAGTCAAGGTTTAAATGGGATTAGAATGCCCCGTAGCTACAATGTAGATAGCAGGAGGGCGAGCTTATTGATCCGACGAAAATTGGGAATCGATAGAAAGCTAATGGTTGCCAGCCCAAAATTGTTAGTGATAGATGGCCGAGGCATCACAGTGCTATATATAGATTGCGCGTGGGGTCAAGGACTGGTCGATCGATAATTGGAGATTGCAGATGACAAAAGGCAGAAGTGTCGTATTCCGTTGAAATTTAGAACGACAGGTCAATACTGCCCAGCTATCTATGATGTGGCCAGGAGTCTCAATTCGTTGCCCCAACGACTGCTTCCGTTTTGTTCCCCCCTTCGCTTCAGCACGAAGAATGCATCTCACGGACTGCCAGGATCGATATGCATTTAAGTTTTTGAGAACTCGTCAGTGTGTCTGCTCAGTGATACACGAGGGCATCTGCCCGTTCCAGCCGAATGACGCGCGTGGTCTGCTGAGTCACGCTTGCGGAATCAGTAATATAGTACATACTTTTATACAAACCAACTCAAAATAAATAATATCAGAAGAAATTTACTTTTTAGCACCTCGATTTCGAGTTCAACCTACAATTCTAGATTTGATGCTGGCTTACTAAACACAGTTGCCTTTTCAGTTTAACATGTACAATTTCAAGTTCGATGCTGGCTTACTTAACACATAATCATGAATTTGAAATTACTGATTATTTAACAAAGAGCTATATATGATGACAACAAACTAAATTCCATCCCATTGTGCAGCGTCTGCCACAAAATATCAGGAACGGCAGCACACAGTGAAAACACAAGAAAGCCCATACTCGTATTATGGACTCTCAAATACACACATTCTGGGCAGGTCGAATACGTACTATACTACTAAATGTGTTCAGGATGATTCTGGGAGCGCTTGTATCGAATAAGTATATCAATATCACCGAGCCAGATGTACACTGTAGCGAGGAGCACAAAGTCGGGCCATGCAAGATTTCGACGACTATATTAAAACGCGTAAATGTACGTAATGTGAAGGCCATATTGGTGAGCCCTGTCGCTATAGCGGAATTATTTAAATCCGCCCACCAATCGCCGAATTCTCCTTCGACTGCGCGGGTCTTATATGACAACCATGCAAGGGAATCTTAACCGTCAGAGAGATTACAAATCCATTTAAAACGAACCGATCGAAAGTCGTTGAAATTGAAGTAGGTGACTTACTACTTTGCATTAGAATTCACGAATTCATAACCAGTAAGACGGCTGTCCAACTGAGAAAGTTTTCACAAGGAACAGAGTTGTTATTATATCATTAGAAACCAGATATATCCGCCTGATGCCGCTAGTGGAGTAAATATTGATACATTCCATATTTTCGGCAATCAATTTGTACAGTAGATACTGCCGAGCAATGACAGCCGAAAGGAACGACATCCCTAGTAGCGAGGTGATATTATTGACCAGTATCAATACATAGTGTGGTCCGAGTCCGTTTTTGGATTTGCAGGGTCTTCATTGTATAAGTGCACGTGTATATGTATACGTGTGTAGTGTATATAACGATCACCATTATCGGGGCCCTATGCAAATTCATTTGCTACTTCTATTCGTGGCATGTACATTCACACTGCCGATACGCATTTTCTTTGTACTATTTCGGGTTTTATTATGCATGCGACTATATACAGCTTATCCTTGATACTCTTTGACACTACTGCTGACCAAAGTTGAATTGCATCTCAGTTTCCTGCTCGTTTCGAACTCGCCGTACACATCACTGAAGCCTGGTTGTTACTTTCTGGATATTACTACTAGTCCTGCTATTATTAGTCCGACTATTAATAGTCTCATCGAGCTCTTCTACACCCACAACCGATTGTCTGCCAATCTCGGTTTCACCTGCACATCCGTGTGTACTATTAATAGTCTCATCGAGCTCTTCTACACCCACAACCGATTGTCTGCCAATCTCGGTTTCACCTGCACATCCGTGTTTACTGTGTTTTCACTCGGTATATAATCATACGTCCTCAGAAACTTGAATACGAATTGTACCTAAATAGACACTCCTGAGATACCAACCACACTGCGAGTGAGCATCTGAGAGTCTGCCTTAGCTGATCATACTATTCATGAGTACACCAGAGTATACAAAGCACTTTGCCATCAACTCCTTCAAGCTGATTACAAAAAAAAACGCCGGTTTTGCCTCGAGGTCACGGCGAGGGACGGATAGCGCGCCAATTGATGGGATGCTCGGAGTCTGAATTTGAATTCACTCTGAACTCCTTGACTTGGCGTCTGGACTCTGGACGGCCGGCGACTTGGTGACGAGACCGAGTTGGCGAGCGACTTGGCGACTTGGCGTCTGGCGCGTGGCGACTCTTCTTGGGACTTGGCGAGGCGAGCGACAAAATGTCAAAACGCGAATAATCAATAAACCTTGATTTTCTCATATTTTGGTATCTGTGGCGGAGTAATTTTTAATTGGTGTAAATAAGATTGTTATAGTAGCAGCCAGAAAACCTTTTTTCGTATATATATATTTATAATATAATGTATATAAAAACAATACAAAACGCGTAAATCGCTCCCTTATGAAAAGTTGACACAAGATTGTAAACCGATAAAGTTTATGCGACTTTTCAAGAAATACTTAAAAAACCAAGTTGGGGACACAAACCCAAATTGAAAGTACGAATAACCAAATCAAGAGTACAAAACCAAATTAGGAGTAAGAAAAACTTGTTATTTTAAAATCGAAATACTTCAAACTACAGATTTAAATATTATAGAGTTGTCGAATATATGTTGTTACACAGATCTGTGCTCTCTTTATTGTTGTTGTTGGTGATGGGCTGATGGCTGTTGCCGGGTATTGATTATATTATTTATATATAAATACATATAAATAATAATATATATGCAAGACCCGTCGTATCCTCGGGTGATATTCCTGTTCCTTCTGCATCACGAGAGAGTGTACAACGGAGAGCAACGATTATGTCGTAAGTCTTTACGTACGATGTATATACAAATCTGACGATTCTATATTAGATTTTGCGGCGAAAAAATAATATAAACAACTACATACCAGTGTACGATGTACACACTGGTACGCACTGGTATCTTACATGTCGAAGTCGTTGTCGAAATCGTTATACTTACATGTACGTTTATATCACAGGTACGTTTAAACCATGTGTACGTTTAAACCATGTGTACGTTTGCCTCACATTTTCCTAAACATCATATATACGTTTACATCTCATGTACGTAATCATATAGGTCCTATGTTACGTGAACATACATGTGATGTATACGTACGTTGGATGTAAACAAACTCAACAAAAAGCGTATATAAATTCTTATATCAAGAGAAAATACACTGTAATCACAAGTTTATACCGCATAGTCCATTCGTCTAGTCATACATGTCTTCAGGATACGTAAATATTTCATCGGTGCACAAATATCACATTGTTTGCTTGTATGTACTCTTAGGGGCGCGGGCAAGCTAGCATGAGGGGATACACACGATATAAGTACGGAGGAATACATGAAAAATATAACACAGAGTGACGTACTCACACATGTACACAAACATATCTGCACAAACACCATACGTACGTACGTGTGCAACTACTCGTACAAACACCCTTTACATAGGTACATCGATACATAAATACATACACACACACATACATACATACATACATATGTACATACATACATACATACATACATACATACATATTTACATATTTACATACATACATACATACATATGTCAATGCATACATACATACATAAATACATACATACATACATACATACATATATACATACATACATACATACATACATACATTCATACATATACATATATACATACATACATACATACATACATACTTACGTACATACATATATACATACATACATACATACACACATACATACATACATACGTACATACATACATACATACATACATACATAAATACATACATACATACATACACACACACATACACACATACACACACACATACATACATACAAAATACATACATACATACATACTTACATACATACATGCATATATTCATATATACGTACATGCATACATACATACATACATCCATACATAAATACAGACACACATACATACATACATACATACATGCATGCGTGCGTGCATGTATGCATTCATACATACGTACAAACATACTTATATACATACATACATACATATATACATATATATGGATATACACACATATATACACGTGCACAAACACACACACGCACAACACACACACACATACATACATACATACATACATACACGAACACACACACACACACACGTATATATATATATATATATATATATATATATATATACTAGTATACTATATATATATATATAT